>NC_067482.1:8853356-8928356 GCF_947179515.1 Apodemus sylvaticus
CAGGAAATATAGGCAGGCAGATCTCGAAGTTCAAGACTAACCTGGTTACAGAGCAAGTTCCAGGATAGTCAGAGCTATAAAGAGAAACCCTGTCTCAAAAAAAGGTAAACAAATAGATAAATAAATGAAGCAGAGAAAGAGAGAGAGGGAGAGAGAGAGAGAGAGAGAGAGAGAGAGAGAGAGAGAGAGATGAAGTCCAACTTTAGATTCAACAACTGCTTCACACTGCTCTGTGGCTTTCTTTCTTTGACTGAGTTCTGTCAGATCTCATTTCTTGTGGTTGGACACAAGGGCAAATCTAGCACAAAAGTAATGGGCTTTCTATTGCCTGCATTGGTTATTGTAAAAGAGAATTAACACATTTAGTAAGTTTTCATACCACGTATGTCCCAGGTGTTTTAACAGTGTCAGCACACACATACACACACAGAACACATACACACAAGCATTCACACGCATTCACAAAGTTCTTTAAAAGTAAAGGCATCTCTAATTGACTTGACTTTTCTAATAGATCACAGACAGACCTATTCTGGAAAATAATTTCCATTCTATCCCAGGTTTGTCATTGTCTTACAAGTGCAGTGACACAGCTGTGGAACTGTTTTCCTTTCCTTAATCTGATGTTCTTGTATTTCAAACAATCCAAGTTCATTCCATAATCACTTCCTTAGTTGATAATTTGGAATTGAAACTATGTAAGGAGCTATGCTTCTTACCTAAGAATTAACCAAAATAGTTTAAGGGAGACACATCTATGGTTCTTGTGTTTGAATACTTGGTCTGGTCCTCAGTTGGTAGAAACGTCTGGGAGGCAGTAGGGAGACTGTAGGAGGAGGCGTGCTACTGGATAGGTGTGGCTGTGATTAGTTAATCCACCTTGAGCTCCCTCTGATAAAGCCTGTAGCTACTACCAGAGCTCTCTAGATTCACAAATGAAAGAGAGAGAGAGAGAGAGAGAGAGAGAGAGAGAGAGAGAGAGAGAGAGAGAGAGAGAGAGAGAAACTTAAGTTTAATTTTTAATATGCCTATCAGGCTCAATGGTTGAGCATTTCTAATCCCCCTCCCCGGCCTCACCTGTGCAGCTAACACACACTCCCCTCCAGTATTCCTGAGTCAACATTTTCCTCCCCCACCCCCACCCCCTGCTTTGGTTTTTTGAGACAGGGTTTCTCTGCATAGCCCTGGCTGTCCTGGAATTCACTCTGTAGACCAGACTGGCCTCAGACTCAGAAATGCACCTGAGTCTGCCTCCCAAGTACTGGGATTAAAGGTAGAGCGAGTTAATATTTCCTAAATCTATTTTTTATCTTTGGTTCCTATGATAGTTCGTATAAGCTCAGCCGAGGGAATGGCACTTTTAGAAGGTGTGGCCTTGTTTCAGTATGTATGGCCTTGTTGGAGTAGGTGTGTCACTATGGGTGTGGGCTTTAAGACCTTCATCCTAGTTGCCTGGAAGCCAGTATTCTGCTATCAGCTTTCAGATGAAGATTAGAACTCTCAGTTCCTCCTGCACCATGCCTAGAACATGCACCCAGATGTACCAGCCTCGAACAGAGCAAATTCTAGCCTTAAATCCAGGCTTGGTGGACCACACCTTTAATTCCAGCATTGATAAAACTGAACAAGTTGTACCTCTGAAACACAGCTTTTTTGTGCTCTAGAAAACACTTCCCAGAAGATTTCACCTCAGTGATAGTGGTCTTTTCTTAATCACTGCTAATTTTTTAGCTCAAACTTCAGCCAAGGTTGTACCTCATTCTGCAGCTATACTTGATAATGTGTAAGAGTCACCCAGATGGTACTGGTTTTGAAGGCATCCACACTGAGAAGCTGTGGAAGGCTATTGGTGAAGGTTCAACCTCAGTTGCAGTTGATGGCTCAGGACTGAAGGAGTCATGCAGAAGAGTTGAGGCTTGGCACCATGAAGAGAGTCTGTGAGAAGCTATTGGTGAAGCCCAGAAGATCCCAGCATATTAGAGATACCAGTACCATAGGATGATCACGAAGAACAGCAGTGGCAATGGAGTGGGTCAACCTGAGCTTTGAGTGCTACAGAGGGCAGAGCTGGAGAAGTGATGCCAGCCCTTTGGAGATGCACAGAAGATCATGTATGGATCCCAGACATTGGAACAAGAAACCCCAGGAGAAGTTTGTTGCCATCAACAAAGATGAAAAAGGAGTTGGAGATCTGAAGACTGCTTTGACATCAGACATGGAGATGCAGAGTTCGGAGTTTGCCCAGCTGGCTATCTGTCTTGCTTTGGAGATCACAGTTAAGTAATTGGATGAATGTCAGAACAGACTTCGAACTTTAGACTTTTCTTTTTTCTTTTTTTTTTATTCGATACAATTTTTTATTTACATTTCAAATGATTTCCCCTTTTCTAGCCCCCCACTCCCCGAAAGTCCCATAAGCCCCTTTCTCTTCCCCTGTCCTCCCACCCACCCCTTCCCACTTCCCCGTTCTGGTTTTGCCAAATACTGCTTCACTGAGTCTTTCCAGAACAAGGGGCCACTCCTCCTTTCTTCTTGTACCTCATTTGATGTGTGGATTATGTTTTGGGTATTCCAGTTTTCTAGTTTAATATCCACTTATTAGTGAGTGCATACCATGGGCATATACCCAGAGGATTCCCTACCATGTAATAAGGATACATGCTCTACTATGTTCATAGCAGCCCTATTTATAATTGCCAGATGCTGGAAAGAACCCAGGTATCCCTCAACAGAAGAGTGGATGCAAAAAATGTGGTATATCTACACAATGGAGTACTATTCAGCCATTAGAAACAATGAATTCATGAAATTCTTAGGCAAATGGATGGAGCTAGAGAACATCATACTAAGTGAGGTAACCCAGACTCAAAAGGTGAACTTTAGACTTTTAACATTGTTAAGACTGCTATAGACTGTGGAGACTTTTGAAATTGGACTAAATGTATTTTGCATTATGCTATGTTTAGGTATGACTCCCCATAGACTCATATGTTTGAACAAGTCTATGGAGGCCAGGGAGTGGAATATAATGGTTTGTGTATGCTCAGCCCACGGAGTGGCACTACCAGAAGATCTGGCCCTGTTGGAGTAAGTGTGGCCTTGTCAGAAGTAGCTGTGTCACTGTGGGTGTGGGCTTTGAGACCCTTATCCTAGCTTCCTGGAAGCCAGTATTCTCCTAGAAGCCTACAGATGAAGATGTAGAACTCTCAGCTCCTCCTGTGCCATGCCTGTGTAGACACCACCCTGCTCCCACCTTGATGATAATAGACTGAACCTGTAAGCCAGCCCAATTAAATGTTGCCCTTTATAAGAGTTGCCTTGGTCATGGTGTCTGTTTGCAGCAATGAAACCCTAAGACATATTCCCATGTTGTCATGGTAATGGTTTGATCACATCTTTAGGGATCAAACATTTCACATCCTACAGACACGCTTGAAGAAGAACAAGCACAGAATTTGGCTCTCCTTCTGCGGGTCTTGTTCTTCTGTCCAGCCGTTTCTTATTTTCAAGGATCCCTGGGAAATGTCCCCATGTTTGCTTGCTACATCAAGCCCCATGTGTGCATGTAGGGCTGCTGATAATGACTGCATTTATATTATTGACATTATGGAATATTTCTCACATGACCTATTGAATGTCCCACAGAGTTCTAATCTGTTGAGGCAGTCTCTCAACCTCTACAAATTCCAATCCCAAGATTAATTCCAGAAACCTCTGCAAACAATCCCAGAATTAAAGTTTCACTGCCTGGCACTTCAGGAAATGTTCCCAAAATCCTACTCTAGACTCTGGTCATCCACGCCAACCACGGAGTGTCCATGCCTCACACTGTCAAACATTTAGAATATCAGTCCTGACTACTGCAACTATAGCAAGCACTATATCCCAGGGGTCATACGTTTCTTATATATGGTTATATAGAGGTATCAAGTTATATACTATCAATTATATAGTTCTAAAAATAACAATGTATGAATATTTCTATTATAATGCATGCTAAAAACTCATATATTATGTGTTCTGCTGACTAATGTTTATATTAATACACTAAATTTATTTATTGAAAATATGTGTTTATACATTGATAGACACATTTGTAATTTTAAAATTCTGAGCTCTAATGAAACTGATAAACTTTAATAAGCAGTAAGTGGAAAGAAGCTTGGTTGTAAAACTGAATTCTTAGACATGAATTGGTGTGAGGGAGGCTTGGAGGTTCTTGAGCTCAGAGATAAGCGCTTGGGCAATGTTAAACACACAGCCTTGTCCCTTCAAGGATGCATAACCTATTTTCTAACCAGAAGGCTGGGAGCAGAAGGCTGGTTGAACCCTGGTGACCTTAGTGCTATCTGTGTAACCAAAACCACACCAAATCCTCCCCAGACCATTATCTTGAATTTGTCAATCTATAGAACCCATCTTGAAAGGTGGCACATGTAGTCAATCTATAGAACCCATATGCATAGAAGATGTTGCATGTGCTTTCCAGAGAGTTTTGATGTACTTGCGACTTATGCTTTATTGTGCACATGGGATTGTGTTGATGTCACCAGAAAAATGCTTTACCAGACTGTGCTTAAATATGCCTAAAATAAATGACTCTGGGTCAGACTCCCCAAGTCTGAACCAACACTAGCTACTTAATCCTGCATCCTGAAGACTTATAAAAATAGAGGAGCATCTAAAGAAGCCATTAAAGGGTTGGCAGCACATGGGACAGATCCGGGATGATGGTCCAGGTTCCAGCTCAGCCTGTTGAAGGGATGGTTGTGGATAGCATCTTATCTGCTCCACTGGGCCAACAAGACAGTCAACACAAGAATGCCACGAGGATGCTAGAGACATCACAGTCCATCCATTTCCTTCTCTTTGGCTCCACTTCACTCTGCTCTACTGAGAAATATGCAAATTCCAGGAGGGTAGTTCACAGAAATGCAGCCTGTCCTGTCAGGTAGCCCACTTAGTAAACTGTGACAGCTGAATTTAAAAATAGATGTGTGCCACATGTATCCTCTGGTTTCACGTAGTGTTCTTGGCCTGGGAACCACCTTGAATGACTAACTTCTCTGGATCTCCCCAATACATTGTAGCTATTTTCACCTCCCTTTCACTTGTTACTTTTTCTTTTATTGTTTTTTTTTGTGTGTGGTGTATATGTATGCACATGTTTATGGATATGCATGTGTGGAGATGAATCTGGATATCATTGATAAATTCAGTCTTGCCAGCAGGGCCCAGAGCTCCTCCTGTCTCCATCTTGCCTGTGCTAAGATGACATGTGTAAATAGCTGCGCCCAGATTGTAAATTGCTATATTTTAATTAAACAAAACATTTAATTTTGGTCATATTAATTATATGTGACTATTTAACAGCTCAGTCTGGAGCACTGGCTCTCAGCCTTCCTAGTTCTGCGACCCTTTGAAACAGTTCCTCACGTTATGGTGACCCCCCAACACTCCTCACACACACACACACACACACACCATGAAATTATTTTGTTGCTACTTTGTGACTGTCATTTTGCTACCGTTATGAATCATGTGTAAATATCTGTGTTTTCCTATGATTTTAGGTGAGCCCTGTGAAAGAGTCATTTGACCGCCAAGGGGCCACGACCCACAGGTTGACATTGTTCTAGAAGCAGAGGTTATATTCAGAACTTTATTGGATACAGTGAAAGAAAGTTTAAAATAGCTACAATGTACTGGGTAGATCCAGAGTAGTCATTCAAGATTGCCATTGGGTCTCTAGAAGATTGTGTGAAATTAACTATTCAGCACCAACTCTAGATAGCTCAGTGGTTAAGAGGTCCTGAGTTCAAAAACCAGCAACCACATGGATGGCTCACAGCCATCGGTAATGAGATCTGACTCTCTCTTATGGAGTGTCTGAAGACAGCTACAGTGTACTTACATATAATAAATAAATAAATAAATAAATAAATAAATAAATAAATAAATAATTTTTTTAAAAAAAATCTAGGATTTGGGGACTGGAAAGATGGCTCAGCAGGTAAGGGGGCTGGCTGCTCTTTTGGAGGATGCAGGTACAATTCCTAGTGCCCATGTTAAGTGGCTCACGAGTCCTTTATGTAGCTTCATGGGTTCCATCATGCACTTCTGGCCTCCATGCAAACCTTCATACTAGTATACATGCATTGACACAGGTAAATAAAAAGAACCTTTTTTAAAAGAAAAATTTCAATTTCCAGAAATCCAGAGCTTTAAAGACAGCAAACCAACAACAAACAAACAAACAAACAAACAAACAAATCACCTCTGCACACCAGCAGCGCTGGGCCACACTGCAGGGCTTCCCCACGGTCTCTTCCCACCAGGTAGGCAAGCACGCCCATCCTCCACACACCTCCAGCTCAGGGCTGGTGGCCACGTCTCTCATGTTGTTGATCTGGATTCCTGTCTCCCCTAATCCAAGCCGTGATTAAATTGAATTGCTTTCTAAATCTGTTATGTGCTTTGTTGTAATGCCCTCGCTATTGGGTTTGAGTGGAACAGCAGTAAGATACACTAATTGATTCGTTTAATTTTATTTTCCATTCTTTGAGTTGAAGCCTTTGGGACTCGCTGTGTAAAGTAATATGTAAGCTGGGGCTTGGATGCAAGAGCTCTTGGCAGGTTTTTCCCCCAAGCAGGATGCAAGCATTACTTGGAACTACTTAAGAGAATAATTTCAAGGAAATCGGCCTCCGCTTGTACATCTATGTGATTAAATCCTGGTGTGTTCAGGAATACAGCACTCTAAATCAATGCAGATTAATTAGTGACGTATATCAAGCCATGATTGTGCTACCCCCATGATTGTCTAGCCCTTCTACTTAACATAAAGTAGAATGAAGTTTTATAGGTCACATAACTGTCCAAAAAAACAAAACAAAAAAGGGATAAAGCAGAGACCAGCTGTAAGAGACATGCCAATCAGCAGCAGCTATAGAGGAATTGGGGTTCAGTTCAGTGGCAAAGCCCTTGCTGGCCATGTGCCAGGCCTTGGGTTTGATCCTCAGCGTGAGAAAAATAATATAAAATAATAATTTTACAGAAAAAGCAACAATCATCCATCCATTGATTGATTGGGTCAACAAACCCAGCACCTACTTTGAAGCACTACTAACTTTGTTAATATTACTCTGTTGGTGCTTGTTTTAGAGTAGACACTGTGCTCAACTCAGTGGATTATTCCCTTAGGGATTTGGTTGGGAACTTCCAGAGATGGGCTACAAGGATGGTTCAGTAGCTGTGAGTGCTGGCTGCTTTTCCAGAGGACCTGAGAGCCATTCCCAGCACCCTCACAGCAGCTCACAACCACCTGTAACTGTAGTTCCAAGGAATCTGGCGCCCTCTTCTGGCATCTGCCGGCAGTTCATACATGTGCTACACAGATTGCACACAGACCAACACTCACATGCTTAAAATAAAAATAAATAAATCTCAAAAAAAAAAAAAAACTTAAAGGAAAGAAACCCCAGGATCCTTAGTCCTCAAGGGATACATTTCTTACTTTCTATAAGGTTGTTTGGGAAACAGAAATGATGGTCACTAGAAGTGCCCGCTGCTCTTCCAAATTCACAGGTTTGAGTCATAACCATCTGTCACTTCAGTTTCAGGTGACCTGACCCCCCTCTTCTAGCCTTCACAGGCACCAGGCATGCATGAGGTACACAGACACACATGTTTGCGACACCCATACACAGAAAATAATAATTTTAAAAGATCCTTTCTGGAATTGTAAATAATAAGACACAGTCCTTATATTTGAAGAGTTTAAAACCTAAGTGCCAAAGTTTAGTATCAATAGGCAATAACTTAAGAATTTAAAGAGAGGAAAATATACATTTTTTAAGCCCAAAGAACTTTAGTTTTCTGTTTTTGTTATTTGCAAACCCTGTTACAATGGATACCTGCACAATTCTTAGACACAGAAGATAGAACTGAGCTGACTTTAAAATAACTCTGTCCAGTTCTCAACTTCCTCCCTCCAGACCAATGCCGTTTCTCTGGGTTCAGGGGAGATCACAGATTCCGCAGTGTGAATGTAATCTCTCGGGCTGTCTCTGTTCCTCCCCTAAAGTCTGGACCACACAACAACAGCAGTGGCAATTTCACTGCTCACCACAGTTAATATATTTCAGTATGATCAAACCGTAGCTTACAGGAAATTGCTATAGCATTGATGTCATGGATGAGGAAATTAGTCCATGAGATATCCAGGACCTCAAAAACTAAGAAAATAAGAAACCAGGGAATGGAGCTTGTCTGCTTGTGGAGATAATATTAATGCTGTGGGTTCTGTGCTGAGCTTTCCAGTGGAGAAGACACATCAGGGCAGGCTTGATCCTCTTGGGTCAAGGAGGGGCTTCCTTGAGCTGACATGCCTTTGAGGGTGTGAGGTGAGCTTTAAAGAAGCTATGTGAGCAGCTTTAGAATTAGACTTTGATTTTAAAGGTGAAGACATCTGCATTGTCTGGGGCCAACTGGGGCCAGAATAAAACAACACAGACCCAGACTGGTGACTTCACAGAAATTTAGTGTCTCAGTTTCAAAGATTGGCAAGAGTCAGACTCTGGTCAAGACTCTAACTTTGGCTCATTGATGACCGTCCTCCTAAGTTCTTGTGTTCTTATATACACTTCGTGGGGTAGGTATATTGTTCTCTCTAAATATACATACATATATATATATATATATATATATATATATATATATATATATATACACATACATACATACATACATATAGTCACTGTTCTATTGCTGTGAAGAGACACCATGACCATGGCAACTCCTAGAAAATAAGGCATTTAATTGGGGTCTTGCTTACAATTTCAGAAGTTTAGTCCATTATCATCATGGTGGGAGCATTTTTGGGTTCCCTACATTCTGGAAGGAGTTAAACTTTGTATCTTTTATGTGGAGAGCATGGAAGCTGTGCTTACCCATCCGCATTCCCACTTTTAAGCTACATGAGGAAAAAAACAATGACTTTGCAAAAGTACTGAGAGGATTCCAGTACAGATGACGAAGGGGAAGATGCAGTGAGAATATTTTCCTTGAGATGCTGCATGTCTCTTTCCCACCTCATGGGAGGGAAATGCACCAAAAATTTAACAAGTGGTCCCAGGAATTTTATAGGCTCCTAAATACCGGAGCCTAACTCTCAAGGAGCTAGCTTCACACACTATGGCTAAATTGTAGCAAAGAGTGAGTGGGTGCGAAGGAGCTTCCCAGGAGATGACTGGACTCACAGAAGAGGACCGCCCTACGGAGTGCACAGTCACAACAGAGATGTGGGTCACTCCGCCCTACAGAGTGCACAGTCACAACAGAGATGTGGGTCACTCCGCCCTACAGAGTGCACAGTCACAACAGAGATGTGGGTCACTCGGAGCGCTGGATGCTGCAGTCCCCTGTGCGAGGGAACCTCGAAGGCCCCATAAGAGGCAATGCTGAGGAACCAGTGCACCAGCTCTGTAGAGTCATCCGTGTTTGATCCCAGTTTGCTGTTACCTTTGCTCTTTGCCTGTCTTCGCTACTTTGTTACTGCTGTGAGAAAATGCCTTGACCCGGAATCTTACAAAGAAGAGTGTTTAATGGAGCTTTCCCAGGTTAGAGTCCAAGATGGCAGAGCAAAGACACGGAAGCAAGAATCACTGTGCCTTTCTAGACAGATAATACAATTACAATGGTTATTGATAAACTATGTCAACACCTACTTCTAGCTACTCAAAGACAGCTCTGTTATCATAAAGGAATGCAAAAGGATCCACCATCATATATCTTCGAGTGCCCCATTCAAACTCTGGCATCAATCAACAGCCTTGGCTTAACTAAGTCAATGGGACATTAACAACCAGATACTTGATAATCAGTTGATGCAAGGGGCTTATTCTTTCTCAACCAGACCTTAGAACTTTGTGTCACCATACAAGTGAACCCATATGTGCTGATAAGCTTTCCATTACTGTGACAAAAGAGATTAACTTGTAAAGAAGAAAGACTTATCTTTGACTTAAGTGAAGTGGAAGTTTCTGGCTGCGTCCTGTGATGCAGACTCACAAGGTGTTTTGCTGAGGCAAGACCGTGGGAGGATACGTGATGTTTTTAGAGAGTATAACTGGGACTCAAACGACAGTAATAGAGTGCTTGCATAGCTATCTGTGCAACTCTTTGTTGTTCTCAAATTTTCACTGCATTGAGAGAGGCACAGCAAAGAAATACTGGCATTCCAGCTGATCCTGGTCATTCTGCTGACTCATGCCAATTTGGTGGAGGTCTGGTGGTTTATGATGATGATGATGATGATGATGATGATGATGATGGTGATGGTGATGATGATGAAGAAGAGTATTATTATTATTATTATTATTATTAATTGTATTTGTGTTTGCTGAACTGGATGCTTGTATCCTGACGAATGGAGATTGGAATCATCCCAAAGAACTACTTCTAAAGAGGTCCACATCCGCTTGTGCTATATACCATATTTTTCCCCCTACTTTTAGAAGTGGGGGGTCAAAGCATTTAAGAACCTTTATGAAGGTAGGTTTTAAAAACTCTAAGCCTACACTTATGACTACAGAGGCTTCAGTCTCTGCTTACCTAGCCCCCTGCTGTAAACCTGTGGCAAGGCAGCATACCAGAAGAGGCCTGTATTTTAGAGGAAACAGCTTGCTGACTTCTTGGTAGCCAAGAAGCAAAAAGAGAGCAAGAGGATCATGGTTGCAGCCTCATCTTCAACAATCTAACAGTCTTCCCATCACGGTTACAACCTCATCCTCAACAATCTAACAGTCTTCCCATCAGGGTTGCAGCCTCATCTTCAACAATCTAACAGTCTTCCCATCAGGGTTGCAGCCTCATCTTCAACAATCTAAAAGTCTTCCCATGAATCTCCTCCTAATCAACATTCAGGAAGACCTACTGTCTTCCTGCTCTGTCTCCAAATAGCACAAGAGACTGTCAACTAAGCCTTTGGCACATGAAGACTTTTGGAATACTCCATATTCAAACCATTTAACTTTCCATGCCTGGCTCCAAAAGGCTCAAGTCCATCTCCGCATGCAAAGTGCCTTAAGCCCATCTCCAGGAGTTCCCAAGCCATTCCAGAATTGCTCGAAAGCCCAAGTCCAAATTCTCCTTATAGAACAGATGAATGAACACTTAACTGTGAGCCACCACATGAATGGAAAATAATAGGATTACAATATACAATATATCAATATTTATCAATATTACAATATATCAAGCTCAAAATGGAGAATTTTTTTTAAAAGAAGAAGAATGAGTCAACCCCAAGCAAGACCAAAAGTACCAATTTGCATGATCCGATTGTGACACCTAGGGGCATGTGGGGCTGAGGTACAGTCCCTGAATGGCCTGGGAAGTTCTAATTCATATGGCCTTGCTGTCTTCTCACATGGCTTCCCGTTAGCTGGGTCTGATTCTCATCAACACCTTTTCTCAGGCCATATAATATTCCTCACATAAATGTTTACAGGATCTCCATGGCAACGTAAGCCTCACTCTCACTACTCCACACATTGCCCCATCAGGAGCACCTTGGGCTGACTCTAGTCCTGCCTTCCCTTGACTACATTCTCAAGCTTCCCTTTGGAATTTTGGTGGACACCTCTGCTGCTTCGGAACTCTTACATTCCACAGGCTTGCAAAACCAGAATCATGTGAAGGACACCAAGGTCAGCTGCCCACAAGAACTGTAGCCACACCCATTAGAAGCATAGATATAGACATCTCCAGGTACGTGGACAGCTGAACACAGGGAAGGAAACTTAGGGAAACAATTTCCTAGGCATCCGTCCATGAACAGGGCACTCTAGGACTTTGCTCAGGGCAAAGTGTTTAGAATCAGTTTCTACTTTAATACCCTTGGGTTTGTGATGCTGCACATTTTGCCAGTTCCTCAGAAGGTCCCCAGGATAATGTCCTCAGTAATCACCCTATTCTTGGATGTACCTTTAAATGTCCTTTTCTGACAAAAACTCAACACTTTCCAAATCTTCCTGCGCGGCCCTATAAATTTGATAGAAAGCAGCCAAAAATACCCATGCCACTTCCTGGCCTTTGTGTAGCCTTCAGATTTCTTGCACCGAATTAACTGGCTCGTGACTCTTAAACCCATCCTCCAATAGAGATTCAAGAAATGCAAGCAAGCTATTTTCCAGAATGCAGCACAATGGTGTCAGGTCCATTGCCAGTAAAGCTCCCAACCCCATCTAAACGTGCATGAGTTTGTTTTTTGCTGTCCACATTCCTACCAGCATTCTGTTTCTCTGAACTGCTACTATTAATCTCTGCTCACAACACTCTAAGCTTTTTCTAACCTGTTTCTCCATGAGTTCTCACATTCATCCCACAAGTCAATTCCAGATGTCTTAACAGAATATTGTAAAAATCTGGTCCCTGAAATGACCTGACTGCTTGATACCAATGCTCTGTGCTGGTCAGCCTTCTCTCATTGCGACTAGACACCTGATATGAATCAACATGAGAGGTAGGAAGGCTCATCTGGATTTAGGGTCACACTGGTCTCAGCCCCTGGTCACTTCTCCTCACTAATTTAGGATTATATCGAGGCTGAACATACCAGCAGGGAATATGTGGAGCAACAGGTTGTCTGCGTCTTCATAGCTAGGAAAGGGGGAGGGGCACTGCGGTTCCAAGGTCTTCTTTGAGGGCAGCCCCTGAGCTCACTTCCTTCCACTAGGTCCTATTCTCCAACATTCCGTCTACCCTTCTGTAATGCTGTGGGTTGATTGACAGCCCAGCCCACATGAGGAATGTTCTACCTTAAAACTGTAGCACTAAGCTAACCTGCGATATGACATAACACGGGTCGCCCTGCCATCTGTGTCAAAACACCATGTGTTAGTCAGTCCACACACAAAACAATAGTGTTGGACAAGGTTTACCACGGAGGCAAGCGTGAATTCCATCATAATCAGAAAAACTTCCAATCTGAGCCTAACACATCCTACGAAACCACAGAATCCTGCATTAAGTAAGCACTTCTGTCCAAGCCATAATTTTTTTAGTTTGTGGCAGCCAAGAAAAAACGCATACCTCCCTTAAGCAAACCCTCACAGGATTTCTTTGTGAAGATGGCAGCTGTGACTGATTGGCACAATGGAGAAGATAAAATTACTTAAGTTTCACAGAGCCTCTCAGTCAATAGCGATATGTTTGGAATTCAGTGGGCTAACTCTCACATCTGAGTAGATTCTTGAGATTTGAATATAAATCTGAAACTCTTCAGGGCCAGACCTCATAGCAGCACATGGTGATTATCCATTCCTAAGCGCAACCTCTGACCTTCTGAACACGTCAGCAGCCTAGGCCATGCTGTAATCTCACTATAGTCTGTATTTTAAAATGCAGTCATGATTTCACCAAGGCACCCATGGTGTATTATGATAAAAAATAACCAAATGAAGTACAGATTGTTTGTTTTCAAAAGCTAGGTCCTCACCTGAATGTCTGAGTAGAAGATTCACTCAGCTTGTAAACTGCTTCTTGCCAAACTAGTTTGATCACATTGTTGAGATGCTGCCTCTAATATATGGGCCTTTAGAACTGTTCTGTACATTTATTAGATTGCAAGTATCTAAAAAGGACTTAAAAAAACTCAAGAGCAGGTTAACTGAGCTAACTTACAACCTTCTAATTTAGCAAAACAGCTAAACTAAAGGCAGTTCTACGAACTACAGCCACGATTATGCTGGCTTTTGATTCCATAGATATGGGTTTGTTTTTCAGCTGAACGAGTTTTAACATCTCTGCCCATGAGGAAGTAGACTTAAGAAACAAGCAGAATGTTAAACACCCTCGTCTATGCATCCCCGGGGAACCGTCTGCTAATATTATATATTGCAACAACATTGCTGGAATGGTTTATTAATGATGTCAAAACAGAGTGCATGCTACATCTAATGATAATAATAATAAAGGTTATTTATACTCTGCCTAGCTGCCAGATAGCTTTAGGGGCCTTACAGAGATACACGTAAAACGTGGGTAACACAAAATAAAAGGTAGACAAACTGCCTTCAGATGCGAGAGAGAACCAGGGTGATGTGTCCCAGGAAAACTGAACTGCAGATCACTGCTTGGCCAGTCTGCCTTTACACACATTTACAGCCCCTCTTTCTCCCCCTCTCCCTCTCTCTCTCTCCCCTTCTCACTCTCCCTCCCCTTCTCTCTCTCCCTCTGTCTCGCCCTCTCCCTTTCCCCTGCCCTCTCCCTCTCTCTCTCTCCAGATTTTGAAAGATGTCCCTGAGCATGCCAAGCCATCAGAGTCAAGGGGAATTCTGGGAAAGGAAGGATGACACGGACAGAGCAGCACAGAGGTCAGGATGCTAATCAATCACTGCCCGCTTGTTCACTTGAGATTTGTACTCAGTGACTGAATAAACAGTAATATCTTCTTGATCCCTGTCATGGTCTGAATATGCTTGGCCCAGGAAGTGGCACTTTTGGAAAGTATGGCCTTGTTGGAGTAGGTGTGTCACTGCAGGTGTGGGCATGGGCTTTAAGATCCTCACCCTAGCTGCCTGGAAGTCAGTCTTCCACTAGCAGCCTTCAGATGAAGATGTAGAACTCTCAGCTCCTCCTGCACCACGCCTGCCTGGATGCTGCCATGTTCCCACCTTGATGATACTGGACTGTACCTCTGAACCTGTAATGGAGCCCCAATTAAATGTTGTCCTTATAAGAGTTGCCTTGGTCATGGTGTCTGTTCACAGCAATAAAACTCTAAGACAGTCCCCCACCTCTTTATCTAGGCTAACAATGACTAATAAAATAATATCCAGGCTAAATAACTTATAGTAAAAACACACATTCATGTGGAGTCTTCATGGGAACAGAGATTTGCTGATATACACCCAGCAAAAGGTCAGTTCCCAAACTGGAACATATCTTTCTATTCCTGGGCATGCAGTCCTAGTTCACCCTTGGCCAAGACAACATGGCCCACCACACACACACACACACACACACACACACACACACACACACACACCTAAAATAATTTCTATTTCTACAAGAAGACACATTTTGTTTGGGGCTTAGCCTTTATAAGTGACTCCAAAACATAGTGTTTTCCATTTTCTCTGATAGACTCTAATAGGGGACACCCTTATCTATCAGGTGGAGTGGTGGTGTGGAAATGCAAATTCAGATGAGCTGGTGGGGCAGAGACAATTACTTCAAGTAAGAGAGATTCAAGGAAAAGCCAGAACTGGGAAATTCTGCCACTGGGGGGTAAGTGAAAACAAAGTAAAAAGAAGGTCAGTTAACACCGACCGAGCAGAGCCTTGCAGAGAGACGCGCAGGGCTTTGTGACCCTGAGTTACCTCTTTACCAGCCTTCCTCTCTCTTCCCGAACATCCTCAAGACTCCGGCCTGAGGGAGTCCATTTTCATCTTTAGAAATGGCTTGGTCACATTTGAAGGTGGTAGGAATGGGTGTGTGAATACAAAAAGATAAATGCTAAAACAGACTTTGTGTATTTCATAAAAGATGATTTTATATGAAGCCCCCCAAAAGCATCTGCTTGTTTCACTCTGTGCGCATGCGCGCTCTCAGTTTGACAGGATCTAGAATCACCCAGGAGACAATACTGTAGGCGTGGCCATGTCCACGAGGGATTGTCTAGATTAGGTTAATTAAGGAGGAAACACACACCTGGATGTGAGCTGCTCCATCCAAAGTGCAGGGGTGAAAAAAAAAATGATAAAGAGAACTGAGCATGCACATTCTTCCGGGTTTCCTGGCTGCCGCTGCAATGTGACATGACATGCTCCGACCAGATGCTCCCCACAACTGTACCTTTGAGCTGTTGTCTAAAATAAGCCCATCCTTCCATAAGATGTCAGGTATTTTGCCACATCAACAATCTCTTGTTTGAATTGTCAAGTAGCTGTCTTCAGGACATTAATGCACAGGCGGCACTAGAGATCTTGTGATTACAAGTCCAAAACCCAACGATCCTGATGTGAGCGCATCCCCTCCTTCGATCTTCCATGTCAGTATCAGGAGAGGCTCTACTGGCCAAAGTTATCGCCCACCCCTAAAGCAATCAGTGCCCAGGACTGTGGAGTATTTTTGCAGAATACAGCATAGCATAGTCTCTAGTTTGTACAATATGGTTTTATTTTGTTTTATAATTACTTGACCCATTTGTCTGCTCAGTATCATAAACATTTTAAGGATAGAAATTAAATATCATTAGGCAGTGAACCCTTAGCACCTAGTACAATACATGAACTATAGCAGGCATTTAATAAATATCTGATAAATGAGGCATTAATATTCTAGATCATTTCTCTTCCCTCTTTCTCCACTGTGTATAAATCCTAGTCATACCCAAGCTCCTTTCTCACTACATGTTCCTGCACTTCGCTGTCATTAAAGATGGCCAACCCTTTGGCAGCCAGCCTCAACTATGACATTTCGAAGGTTGGTAGCAAAAGTTCCAACAAATCCAATGAAAAACTCATAGGATATCCAATGTTGGGTGAATTCACCAGGAAAGACGTGAGGGGCATATTCTTGGTGTACAGAATTAACTGTGGAGCTGTTGATTTTGTTTGTTTCCATTTAGCCTCTGACTTAACGTGCTCTTTTTATAGTCAATCTAAAAATTACGCTTAACTCAGAGACATGTACAAATTCCAGGCTCGTATCAGGCACTTGGGAATTTATAGCTGCAAAACATTCTCTGAGTTCGGTTTATGATCTCATCAGAAAGTCTGATTGAATTATGCAGAGGTAATCTCACCCTCCCCACTCATCAATCTATATTCAACTAATGGGTAGCTTTGTTGGGGTTGCTAAGAGACAATGTTGGTTATAGAAACAGAAAAATATACAAGTTGAAATAATGCTGACATTTTTAATCTAAGACGTCCCCATCCAAAGAGGCTTTCTGTTCCAATTAGGATGATTTAGTGCATTTAATAACTAAAGAGCTTTGTGGTGTGTGTGTGTGTGTGTGTGTGTGTGTATACACGTGCATGTGCATATGTGTGTATGTGTGTGTGTTGCTCATTTTTGTATGTATGCATTTGTTTGTTTATACTATGTTTGTACTTCTGCTATATCAAAAGGACTGGAAATCACAACGGCCTGCACAAGACAAGATTATATTTCTCACAAAAAATTCAGCTCCAGCTGGTGTAGTAACCCATCAGCATCAGAGATCTCTTTTTCAATGACTTCAGTTTTTTATAATTTCATATATTAAAAACTACATCTACATCACTCTGTACATCCTTTTCCCCATCCAACTCCTCTCTCAAATTCTTCATCTCTTCTTTAATCACATGTAGGATACATGTGTAAATATAGTCACATGTGTACAGATAACCTTTTATGCATTATCGATTCTTTAACTTTTTCATACATGTATTCAGTGTGTCCTGATCATATAGCCTCTCACTATCCATACACTCCTCCCTGACCCCTCTTCCCCATGTTTCCCAACAATGTCATGAACTTTTCTTGTTTTCATAACATACTAAGTCCAGTGCATATGACGTCCATATAGGTATGCAGCCATTCACTGGAACTCAGGCAACCCATCAAAACCCACACCCTTAAAAACCCTGACTACCCCTCTGCAGCAGCCTGTAAGCATCAGTGCTCCTCAGCTCCCCCTCGGTGCTGACATACTGAGTGAACTGGTACAGCATTGGCATTGTGCAGACAACACCACCTACTGTGAGTCTGTGAGTTCATCAGTCCCGCCATGCCCAGGAGGACACTGTTTGCAACGCGGCTTTCCATCCTCAGACTCTTAGCAATCTTTCCACAGCCTCTTCCAAGATGTCCCCTGAGCCTTAGGGTGGGGAATGTGATGCAAATATCCATTTGGAAAAAAGCCCTGACAAAGGAGGCTGAGATAGGTATAGAAACACACATAGAGAGGGTAGTTTGATACTATGTTCCTTCAGCAAAAGAACAGCAGTAGGTTCAGCCACCTGGAGCCTATGAGCTCCCACATCATGGATTCTCACCAGATTTACTGTACCAGGAATGGATTTCCCTTTAAGGAGCCCATCTTAAATCTGATCAGACAGTGGTTGGTTACCGCTACGATGTTTGTGCCACTATACCTAACCCATGGGCAGGCTTTGTCATGCCCTTCCTTTTCAGAGCTCATGTGACTCACAGATAGATAAGACTGTTGACTACACTTACCACCTCACTGGATGCATAGCGTGTTCCAGTCTATAGAAGCTGGACAAAGGCATCCTCATAGGGGCCAACTTTATTCCCCCATGGTCTGCGGCCAAAGTGCCTTTAGCAACAGGATCTTCCCAGAGCAATGTCATTAGCTTGTGTTGTTTTAGGGGTTGTGGTGATTTGAATAGGAATGGCCTCTGTAGACTTGTGTGTTAGAATGCTTGGCCCATAGAGGGGTACTATTAGAAGTTGTGGCCTTGTTGGAGGAAGTATGTCACTGTGTGGGGCTGTCTTTGAGGTCTCCTATGCTGAAGCTATACCCAGTGTGATGCACAGCCTCCTTCTGTTGTCTTTGGATCAAGATGTAGAGCTCTCAGCTCCTTTTCCAGTACCATGTCTGCCTGCATACTGCCATGCTCCCCATTATGACGATAAGAGACTGAACCTCTGAAACTGTAAGCCAGCCCCAACTGAATGTTGTCCTTTATAAGAGTTGCTGTGGTCAAAACCCTAATGAAGAGAGGGTTTTTGAGAACTTCTGACAAACAACTAAAAGGAAGACATCACATTTGACACTAGGTTTTTTGTCGTTGTTGTTTAATAAACTATGGATTCTTGGAGGAGCATTATCTCCTTGTGTAAGGTAACTCCAATTAAGCCCAATAGATGATAGATGGTAGATAGCTAGACAGACAGACAGACAAACAGATAGATAAATAGATAGATAGACAGTAAGATATAGTAAGATAGATAGATGGTAGATAAATATATGGATGTTTATAAAACAGTAGATTTCTGTGACTTTTTAAAACATCCTCAGTATTAACAATACCTCCCCTCCCCCATTTAAATCCCCCATTTTTCTCCTTTTTCCTTCATTTTTTAAAAAATTATTTATTTATTATATGTAAATATACTGTAGCTGTCTTCAGAAATCCCAGAAGAGGGGGTCAGATCACAGATGGTTGTGAGCCACCATGTGGTTGCTGGGATTTGAACTCAGGACCTTCGGAAGAGCAGTCAGTGCTCTTAACTGCTGAACCATCTCTCCAGCCCCTCCATTTCCCCGTTATATTCCCTGTTTTCTACTGCTCCCTCCCTTGAGTTCTCTTTCTCCCTATTCTACCTGCTCTGGCCCTTTTCTACCCTCCTGCCTACTAGAGGAGGTCTCCCAAATTAAACACACAAATCTAAGGCTTGAAATTAGGATAAACATGGGAGATTGTATATACATTGTTTACCTTTCTGGATCTCAGCTCTTCTACATTCTGAAAGGAGTATCTTTGAATCTGAAACCTCAGGAGACAGGATGTTCACATTCCAGCCAGCAGGGGGCAGAACGCGCCTCTCCGCGATCTTATTCAGGTTCTTTGAGTTCATACTATAGATGATGCAATTTTCTTTGGCCACAGCTGACCACAAAAGAGATCAGGATATAATTTAAAGTGGGCAGCTATACATTCAAGTAAAACCCCCAGGAGCTCCCGGAGACTGGACCACCAACCAAAGAGTACACATGGAGTAACCCATGGCGGCATATGTGGCAGAGAATGGCCTTGTTGGACGTCAGTGAGAGGAGAGGCCCCTGGGCCTGAGGGGGTTCGGGTTCGATGAGCCAGTGTAGGGGAATGCCAGGGCAGCAAGGGGGAGTGGGGGGGAGCACCCTCATAGAGGCAGGGGAAGGGGATATGGGGTTTCCAAAAGGGGAGACCTGGAAAGGGAAAAACATTTTGAATGTAAATAAATAAAATATCTAATAAGAATATATATACATATATATTATTTTTGTTTTTATATATATTTTACAGACAAGTCAGTTTTATGTTACAAAGCCTATAAGTATCTTGATTTTGTTTTGTTTTGATTTGATTTTGAAAAAGCCATAAAAATAAAACATTACAGAACTTATTGAAGATATATAGATATATAAAGAAAATATATATACAATATAATATATTTACATACATGCATGCATGCATACATACCCATATATAGTGTTTATAAACAGTTCACTAGATGTAATCTGCATTAGTTACTTTTCTGCTTCTGTAATAAAACACCATGACCAAAGGCAACTTAAGGAAGATAAATTTTATTCGACTTTTTGTTCCAAGATGATGAACACCCACGAAACTAAAGCAACTAGGGCTTGCCACAAGCAGCAGGCATGGCAGAGAGAGCTAAGAACTTCCATCTGCAAGCCCAAAGCGGTGAGAGCCAACTGGAACCGGCCCAAGGATTCTCATCTCAGTGTCCGCCTGCAGTAACTTCCTTTCTGCAGCAAAGTCCTAGTCCTTAAATCTCCCCACAGTGCCACCAGCTGGGGCTGAGCCTATATGGCTCCTTATCATTCTCACCCAAACACTTGGAATCAGTAGCATCAAAGGACAGAAGTTCAAATTCAGCAGGGGCAAGGACTTGGTTATGGGGTCTGGGAAGTCACAGGAGGAAGCCCAGAAGTTGGAGAACCAGGGACCTCAGTAGCTCAGCCCAATCCAAGGCCAGAGCCAATAGAACTAGGCAAACAGCCACTGTAACTCTCAGTGTGCAGTTACAGGCTATGAGCTGGGGCAAGGGAGGGCTGTCCTGGGGTCCAGACGGGAAAAGCCACAGAGCTTGGAGTTTAAAAAAGCCAAGAACAGGAGGGCGGCACTCCGGCTCTGAAGTTTTCGTCTGACATCCAGCTCAGTAGCAGTTGCCTGCACTGAGGATCTTCCATTCCCAAAGACAGGACATGAAAGTAAGAAATCAGAGGTCCCACGGGGCTCCAAACCCAAGCAAGCTGAGTTACGGTTAGTTTTAAGTTGGAGAAAAATCTTTGGATCAATGTTCTGTCCTCTGAGTCCACTGTTCTCCATCTCCATGTCTGTTTGAAAGGGAAGAGCAGAAAGCCACCAAATGGTGACTCACTTTCAGTGACAAGCTAAGAAATTTGTGATTAATTCCATAAGAAATGAGAAGCTCATAGAGTGTGGTCATCTTTTTTTTTTTTTATTCTTTTCTTCATTTTTTTTTCAGAACAAAACACCATCATATAAGACAGGCTAAAATGAAAACACTATACCACCGTACAACCTAGAGAAGATTGTGTGAACTGACTGCTGTTGCTGGGTCACCTCAGGGAAACCACAGAACAGAGACAGTCATCTAGAGATCTAACCACAAACAGAGACTGCACTCTAAATACACAGTAGAGATACTTTACCAATTTCACTGAAGTGTGACAGGCATATAATAAACTATCACGTCCAAACAGCACATTTGTTGATAATATATACTAGTAAACATCTTGTTAAGTTTTGACATAAATATACCCTTGTGGTCCCATCACAAAACCAAAATCATGCACCTGTTTTCAGTGTTTATATTAATTTAATCACACAGTGTGTACTATTGGGTTTTTTTTTTTTATTTTAACTAGCTTCTTTCCTTCAATAGAGGACCTTCAAAGTTTCAACCAATTTTTATGAATTCATCCTTTTTTATTGCCCGGCAATACCAAATTGAATTAGCCAGTCATGTGACAACTAAAACTGACATGAACTTATGTTTGAGTCTTGGTAGATTGATTCCATTAAGAATGAAGAGTGCGGACATTTGGTAATTATACATTTAACTTTTAAAGAAATTGCCAACTCTGCCAGAGTAGTTGTGTGGTCTTGTATTTCTACCAGTAAACAATGAGTCACTCAAGATTCCAACCAACCTTTGACACAGTGGGGTTATAGTTTAGATACTTTAACATGGATATAGAGATGGTCACTTTAACACAGATATAGAGATACCACTTTACCATGGATATAGAAATCACCACTTTAACATGAATGTAGAGATGGCCACTTTAACATGTATGTAGACATGGCCACTGGAATGTGAGTTTACATTCCCTAATGACAGTGACACTGACCATTCTCCCAGAGGCTTGTTTGCCATCAGATGGCTTCTGCAGGAAGGATTGTTCAAACGGTTGACCTAATTTTCATAAGGTTAGTTAGCAGTAGTGATGGTGGTAAATTCCAAACATTCTTTGTATATTCCATTACAATACAAATATTGTATTTGTCAGACATTCAATTTCCAAATACTTTCTTCTAGTCTCTGATATCCTTTTAGTCTCTTTTAAATCTGTTTTGTTAAAGTCTAACATTAGATTTTCTCTCATATATCAAGGTTTTATGTTGCTTAAAATAATGTATTTCTAACCAATGAACACAATGGCTTTCTATTTATTCTATAATTTTTAGAGTATTAGGTTTTATGTGTATGATTATAGTTAATTTTTATCTAATTCTAGTTAATGGTGCAAGTCTGTTGTCTAACATGTGTATATCTAACCATGTTAGCAACATTTGTTAAAAAAAAGTACTTTCTTCACTGTATTGTCTTTAGAACTTAGAAATAGTATCGATTACCCACATATATATGAATCAATTTCTAGACTCTCTATTTGATTCCATTAACCAATATGTCCATTATTACCCCAATACTACATTTTCTTGACTGATATGGCTTTAAAATAAGACTGTGGGTAATTTAGGATAAGCCCTGCAACACTGTTCTTTTGCAATGGTATTTTATCTAGTCTAATTCTTTTCATTTCCGTATGGATTTCCAAATTGACTTGTCAATTTCTATAGCATGTCTGTTGGGATTGTGTTAAATACATGGATTGATTTGGACGCAATTAATATGCTAATATAGTCTCCAACTCATAAGCAGAGTATATATTTCCATTAGTTATGTCTTCTTTAATTTCTCTCAGAATAATATTTAATTATATGTGTATAGGATTTGCACATCTTTTGTAATGTTTATCCCTAGGTATGCCATATGTCTTACTCAATTCTAACTGGAATTTTTTATCATTTTGATTTCTGGTTTTTTTATTGTTAGTGTCTAGAAATATACATTAGATATGATCTGGGGAAACTACTTATAAACGGAATTAGCATAAAATAACTTAGATTCCAAATATACAGGAAAGTTGTTAGGGAAGCCCACTGCGCATGTCTCATACATTGCCCTTTAGGCCCCATGTTTACGGGCAAAGCCGCACATGACACCGCACACCGTTTTTACTGCTGACATTATTTTAGGATGTTCTTAAGAGCACAGTTCAATCGACTTGTACGGGTTCCCAGAGATGGTCAACCATCACCACAGTCAGCTTTGAAACATTCCCTTCCCCTCCGCGAAAGACACACCCTGCCCTCTAGCGGGTTCCCTGTGACCCCGAAAGCAGGCAGCACCCCGCTCTCACCTCGCTGTTCCTTCTCTCATCTCAGCTGCTTTGCTTTCCTTCTGCCTCAAGGGTATTTTCCTCCCAGTCAGCAAGTTACAAGTGCGACATTTCAAGCCAAATGTGGAAATAGTTTCCTGCTTCCAAAGGGGAATGTACTTCCGGATTCTTTCTCTTTACACTGTTTTCTCTGTTAGGATAACCTCATCCCTGACAGCCCGGGTAACGACTGAGACCAGGAAAGTTGAACCTCCATTCAAAAGAATAGTTACTAAAACGTTCTTCTTAAAACTCAGTCTCACCTCCAACTTCTCCACTGGGGACCCCACGCTCAGTCCAATGGCTGGCTGCTAGCATCTGCCTCTGTATCTGTAAGGCTCTGGCATGTCCGCTCCAGAGACAACCATTACAGGCTCCTTTCAGTATGCACTTCTTGCCGTCCATAATAGTGTCTGGGTTTGGTGAGTGTTTATAGGATGAATGCCAGGTCTCTGGGTGGCCTTTCCTTCAGTCTCTGCTCCACCCTTTGTCTCCATTATTGCTCCTGTGAGTATTTTGTTCCCTTTCTCAGAGGAACCAAAGCTTCTCCACTTCAGTCCTTCTTCTTGAGCTTCCTGTGGGCTGTGAATTGTAACTTGTTTATTTTGAGCTTTGGGGCTAATATCCACTTATCAGCGAGTGCATACCATGTGTGTTCTTTTGTGACTGGGTGACCTCACTCAGGATGACACTTTCTAGTTCCAGTCATTTGCCTAAGAATTTCATGAATTCATTGTTTTTAATAGCTGAATAGTACTCCATTGTGTATCTATACCACAATTTCTGTATCCGTTCCTCTGTTGAAGGAAATCTGGGTTCTTTCCAGCTTCTGGAGGAGCTGAAGGGGTTTGCAGCCCCATGAGAAGAGCGATGATGTAGGCCAACCAGACGCCCCAGGGTTCCTAGGTACTAAGCCATCAACCAAGGGTTCCAGCCAAAAGTGTGGCAGAGGAATGCCTCATCAGGTATCCATGGGAGGAGAGTTCCTTTGTCCTATAAAGGCTGGACAGATGCCCCAGCATGAGGAAATCAAGAGGGTTTATATGGGAGAGTGTTGAGTGGAGGGGCATATTTTTAGAGGCAGGGGCTAGAAGGATGGGTTGGGGGTTTTCTGGGAGGGGGGAAATCAGGAAAGGGTATAACATTTGAAATGTAAATGAAGAATATATTCAATTAAAAATGTGAAAAAAAGAAAAATCAGTTTTACTATTAAGAACTGAATTTCAAAATGACTAGTATCCAGCAAAGACATCATCTCTATGTAGAACTGAACATAGAAGCCATGAAGCAGACACAGCACCGAGGTGGTAGGAAAGCCTATCTGCATCTGGGGAATGTACTGTATTAGTTCTCACTCGGTGGCAGAAAAACACAAGGCCATACACTAACGATGGTGAAATTTTAGTCAGTAGTGCTGTTCTAACAGGAATACGACTTCAATCCGGAATTTCGATTGTTCCCATCGTTCGGACACTGCTGAATGTTTTTTTAAAAAGAATGAGAGACAGAGCCTTGCAGAGACAGGGAAGTACAAAACAAAAACAAAAAACAAACAAAAAAAACCAAGTTTATTAATTCACATTTATTTGGGGGGAATAAACAAACTTATCAGAACTTTGGGGCAAGAAGTGACTTTGCAAAGTAGAGCAAAGCATTCATCAAAATCAGCATCCTGGGCCACCAAGATGAGCTGATAGGTAAGAGTGCTAGGCTGATAGGTAAGAGTGCTGGGCTGATAGGTAAGAGTGCTGGGCTGATAGCTAAGAGTGCTGGGCTGATAGCTAAGAGTGCTGGGCTGATAGGTACAAGTGCTGGGCTGATAGCTAAGAGTGCTGGGCTAATAGGTAAGAGTGCTGGGCTGATAGGTAAGAGTGCTGGGCTGATAGCTAAGAGTGCTGGGCTGATAACTAAGAGTGCTGGGCTGATAGGTAGAAGTGCTGGGCTGATAGGTACAAGTGCTGGGCTAATAGGTAAGAGTGCTGGACTAATAGGTAAGAGTGCTGGGCTGATAGGTAAGAGTGCTGGGCTGATAGCTAAGAGTGCTGGGCTGATAGCGAAGAGTGCTGGGCTGATAGCTAAGAGTGCTGGGCTGATAGCGAAGAGTGCTGGGCTGATAGGTAAGAGTGCTGGGATGATAGGTAAGAGTGCTGGGCTGATAGGTAAGAGTGCTGGGCTGATAGCTAAGAGTGCTGGGCTGATAGCTAAGAGTGCTGGGCTGATAGCTAAGAGTGCTGGGCTGATAGGTAAGAGTGCTGGGATGATAGGTAAGAGTGCTGGGCTGATAGGTAAGAGTGCTGGGCTGATAGGTAAGAGTGCTGGGCTGATAGGTAAGAGTGTTGGGCTGATAGGTAAGAGTGCTGGGCTGATAGGTAAGAGTGTGGGCTGAGAGATCTCCTTGCTTTTAGTCTCCTGGACTTAACGGTGTGGACTACCTTGCCTGGGCCTAAGCTTTTCGTGGCCACTGTGCCTCAAGATCTCCCTGCCAAGATCCAGGTCAGAAACTTGTGTCTTCCAGCCTCAAGATCTGGATCACAGGTAGCCTTTCCAGTAAATATATGACTCAGGGGAGAGCCTCAGTGAAGAGAACCCAGTAAGAATCATGAGGGAAGGAACTGCACCACTGAAAATGCCACTCAGGTGTCCCTGTCCCCTTGGGAAATGAGGTTCATGTCACAGGACACAGTGACACAGATCAGCCTTCAACTTAACATTGAGGGGTATTGTAATTTTTTAAATTTTAATGAAATTGTTAATGAGGATAAGAAAACTTTAATATAATCTAACTATACCACCAATCCCCCAGAGACCTGAAAATTTTAATAGAAAGTCAACTTAAAAGAAAAATATAACTGAGGACCAGTATTCAATGGATACAGTGTCATGGTTTTTAGTCCTTTCAAAGCACTCTAAAAATAGTGTGCTGTTCACCAGAGGAGTCAGCCCTCTTTTTCCTACACATCCTCTTTTTGATTTTCAAAAGGGGGGATTCTCTTTGTTGCAGCTGGCTCGTGGTATGGACGCACATCGAGGACATGTGGACCATACTGCTGTAAGTAGGGTCTACAAGCATTCTCCATGGTTCTTTGTAGAAACGACAGCATGGGATGCACGTCCTGTCGGCGTGGGCCTCGGTGGACCGGCCGCAGTACCACCAGCACATCTCCAAGGGCTTCCTTCTCTAAGTAATTGAAATAGAACTGTTGTGCTCATAAAAATGAAGTCATCAAAATAGGTAGTCCTTTTTGCTGGTTTAAAAAAGATAAAGGATAAGAGTGCCTTTTACTTTGTATGATACTCAGAAATTAGGGCGGAGAGCTGCTGTCTCTGCCAATCACAAGTTTGATTGGCAACCTTCTGGTCTGACTGGAGCCCTCTCTAAACTGTTAGTGAACTTCACAAGCCTTTCTGAAATAGTGCAGAGTCAGAAATATGCCGGTTTATTTATCATCTTGAAATAAAATCAAACTTTCAACATGTAATTTTATCCAAATTATTTTCTTATAAAAGAATCATTAGAAAAGTTAATCAAAGATCTGACAGTACAAACCTCCGTACTAGGATGCCGATGCTGTTCTCCTGTGATGGGTGCCAGGTTGTTGATAGCTGTGCGCTGGGCCTGGGCTTTAAGAGCAGGAGACTGGGGGGTTGGGGGGCAGAGAGAGCTGGCTGAGGACGTGGCCACAATGAGGAGGACTCAGAAGATGCATACATGTGTGAACTGTTCATAGTCTACTTGTGGAAGAGTCAGGTCAAAATGAAGTCTTTGAGTAATTAAAAATCATGGTAAACAATTAAAAAATGGTGACTATCAAAAAAAAAAAAAAGCTGGGCTAATAGGTAAGAATTCTGGGCTAGTAGGCAAGAATGCTTGGCTAATAGGTAAGAATGCTTGCTGTCAGACCTGACAGGGTAACTTCAGTGCCTAGAATCCACACAAAAGAATAAGAGAACTGATTCATACAAGTTGTGTTCCTACACCATGGCGCGCACACACACACACACACACACACACATACACACTGAAAATAAATGTAAATGACACAGGCCAGGGAAACAGGGAAGCTAATTGCAGATCTTCACTTCTCTCTCCTGTTGTCCAAATCAGAGATTCACCCTAACTCTGGAGCAGACTACCTCCTTACTCTGTTCCCAACCCCATGAATCTAGGCAAATCCTGGTGGAAGAACCTGCCTTCCTGCCTCTCATGGCCCCCTCACCTCCCTCCACTTCTATTCCATCTCCATCCCTAAGCACCACCCCCCAATGCCTAGGGACACGTTATACCTGGAACTGCCAGTGGCCACACCTTGCAGAATCACAACCAGGCAACACACAGCCATGATGCTTCCTAAAAACTAGAAAGGGCAACAGAAAGCAAGGGGAAAACCCACCCACTCAACAAAGACAAGACCCGATACCAGCATAGAAGGAGGTAAAGAAAACAGTTCAAGATCTGAAATGGAAATAGACCCAATACAGAAAACCCCAAACTAAGAGAAATCAGGAAATACAAAATTTAGAAACTCCAAAGGGAACTTCAGAGGAAACCTCATGAACAAAAGAGAGAATCTCAGGCATTGAACACAAGGTACAAGAAATGAACACCTAGATAAAAATAAAGTTAAATTTTAAAAATTCTACACATGAAACATCCAGGAAATCTTGGACACGATCAAAACTAAGAAGAATAGGAATAGAGGAAAAAGAAGAGAAGAAACTCGGGTCAAGCACAGGAAATATTTTCAACAAAATCTTTAAAAAATAATAACTAACCTAGAGAAAGACTTGCCTATCAAGGAACAAGAAGCATATAGAACACCAAATAAAAAAATCCATAAGATTGACAAAGCCTTATCCAAATTAGATAAAAGACACAGAGAGAAGGTCTTGAAATACAAAAAGGGAGACACAACAGACACCACAGAAACCCAGAGAATGATAAGAATGTACTTTAACAACCTCTACTCCACCAATTTGGAAAATCTAAAAGAAGGGGATAATTTTCTTTATATATACCATCTATCAAAGGTAAATCAAGATTAAATAAGTAATTTAAACAAACCTATAACCCCTAGTGAAATAGAAGCAGTCATTAAAAGCCTCCCAAGGAAAAAAGCCCAGGGCCAGATGGGTTTTGTACAGAGTTCTACCAGACTTTCAACAAAAAATCAATGCCAATGCTCTTCAAATTACTTTGCAAAGTAGAAACAGAATGAATATTGGATAGTTTGTTTTATGAGATCACAGTTACTCTGATACCTAAACCACATAAAGACCCAGCAAAGAAAGAGAATTATAAACCAGTTTCCCTTATGAATATAGATGCAAATTGTCTCTATAAAATACTTGCAAACTGAATCCAAGAATCAAAAAGATCATCTACCACAATCAAGTAGGCTTCATCCTAGAGATCTAGGTTATGATTCAATATATGCAAATCAATAAACATAATCCACTATATAAACAACCTTATATAAGTCAATAAATGTAATCAACCACATAAACAAACTGAAAACAAGCACATATTCATCTCATTAGATGCAGAAAAGTCCTTTACAAAAAAACCAATGCCCTTTTATAATATAAGTCCTGGAAAGACTAGGAACACAAGAGGTATACCTCAACATAAGTAAGACAATTTATAACAAGCCCACTGCCAACATCAATTTAAATGAAGAGAAACAGATAGCAATTTTACTAAAATTATGAACACAACAAGTTTGTCAACACTCTACAAAAATATTTAATAGAGTACTTGAAATCTTAGAGCAATAAAACAACTGAAGGCAATGAAGGGAATACAAATTAGAAAGGGAAAGTCAAAGTATCTCTATTTGCAATGACATCATAGTATATATAAGTGACCCTAAAAAATTCACCTGGAAACTACTACACCTGGTAACCACTTTTAGCAAAGTAACAAGATACAAGATTAATTCACAAAAATAAGTAGATTTCCCATATGTAAATGACAAATGGACTGAGAAAGAAATCGAGGGATACCCTTCTCAGTAGTCTCAAAAAATGCACAATACCTTGGGATAATTCTAAAGAAGCAAGTGAAAGACTTGAATAATGAAACTTTAAGAAACTTAAGAAAAAAACTGAGGAAGATATCAGAAGATGGAAAGATTCCCCCGTGCTCATGAATCAGTAGGATTAATATAGCAAAAATGATCATCCTACCAAAAGTAATCTATAGATTCAATGCAATCCCAATCAAAATTCCAACCCAATTCTTCACAGATCTTGAAAGTACATGTTTATGCCTCAGATGGAAACACACACACACACTAGGATAGCTAAAAACAATCCTAAATTCTTGATTTCAAATTGTACTACAGAGTTATAATACTAAAAAACAACAACATAGTACTGGCATAAAAATAAACATGTTGATCGATGAAATCAAATTGAAGCCATGAATGCACACTGGAATGAAGACAGCATCCTCAACAAATGGTGCTGGTCAAAAGTGATGCATGCATGTAGCAGGATACAAATAGATCCATACTTAAAACCTGCACAAAACTCAATTCCAAACTGATCAAAGACCTCAACATAAAATCCAGATATGTCAAACCCGATAGAAGAGAAAGTGGGGAATAGCCTTGAACTCGTTGGCACAGGAAAAGACTTTCTGAACAGAGCACCATTGGTACAGGCTCTAAGGTCAACAGTTCATAAGTAGGATCTCATAAAACTGAGAAGCTTCTGTATGGTAAAAGACACCATCATGTGGACAAAGTGGCAGCCTACGGAATGAAAAAAATTATTTTCACCAATGGCACATTCAATAGAGGATATCCAAAATAAAGAATTCAAAAGACTAGATATCAAAAAAAAAGCAGCCTAATTTTAAAAAGTGGAGTAGAAGTCTAAACAGAATTTTCAAAAAGGAAAACTCAAATGACTGAGAAACACTTAAAGAAATACTCACCATTCTTAATCATCAGGGAAATGCAAATTAAATGACTTTTTTAACTTATGCCCATCAGAATGGGCATCTGATCAATAAAAGAAATGACAACTCATGCTGGTAGGAGCACAAACTTGTGCAGACAACATGGAAATCAGTACCCAGTTCCTGAGGATGATGGGAACCCGGCTAAATAAGTCATACCCAGCATACACCCAGAAGACCCCTCATCCCACCACAGAGAAGTGTGCTCAGATATGTTTGGCTATTATGAATATTACGATTCATAATAGCCAAAAAGTAGAAACTGCATAGGTGCCCCTCATCAGAAGAATGAATACAGAAAATGGGGAAATGTCATACATTTCCACAACGGTACATTTACTTGGTTGTTAAACAAGAAAAATAAAATCATAAAGTGTGCAGGTAAATGGATAGAACTAGGGGAAAATCATTCTGAGTGAGGTAATCCCTGACCAAGAAAGACAAATATGGTATGTATTCACTTATACGTGGTATATTAGCTGTTGAGTCAATGGTAACCAAGCAATATAGACCCACAAAGGGTAGGAATGGGGTAAAGGACTAGAAAGTACAGATAGATTTCATTAGAAAAGAGAAAAAGAATAGATTTTTATGGATGGACCTGTGAAACTGGGATGGAGGATCAAGTGGGAAGGGGTGGAGAGAGGGGGACAAAGGAGAGAATCGGGGTTAGGAGAGAATATATGGAAGACTGTTAAAATTAAGGGCCATTTAAAGGATTTAAGGGATAGTGTGAAGCCTAATATAAGTTTATATATATATATATATATATATATATATGCATATATATCACAGTCATGTGATGTGTGTGTATATATATATATATATATTGTGTGTATGTATACATATATACATACTCATACACACACATACAAATATGGAATCTAAATGAAATCACAAAATAATGGGGTAGACAGAGCCTATAATGAAGGGAACATTGAGTTGGGGTAGCTTTCAACAACATTCCAAACTATGAATTTCACATTGACTTTTGTGTTTCTGACTCCTGGCACACACCACCACAGGAGCCAGACACTTCCCTCCAAAACAGTTTGGTGCAGTCCCTGGGATTCAAAAGTTCCATTCAATTAGACCTCATAACATGGTCAGAACCAAAAAGTCCCAGGATTCCCATTTTACAATATACATGAAAGACTTGTACTAATCTTGGTTTATGATCAATGGTATAGAAAAGATGGACACCTCAGCTAGACATTGGGGAAAGGCAGGTTATAAGGTCCCTTTGAATACAATATCCTTTCAATATCTTCTCTTGAGCTACCTGCTTTAAGCTCTGTGTATTAGGAGGAATTGTTGTTTAAGTAAATTAAAAGTCTTTTATTTGCCTTGCTCGTAAGCCATTCTAGAAAATTCCTTAAATGGCGGTAGAGGTCCTATGGGCATTGCATGAAAGCAAGCCTAAAGAGCTAGATTTGAAGTACATGAGGCTGCTATGCCTTTTTATGAAAAGGTCCCGGAGTTCTGAATCTCTCTTCCACAATGACTCTCTCTATTTCCCTTGTTTGATAAGGTCAAGTCATTGATTCTCAGACAAGCAGCAGGCTCTATTCCTTGCCCTAGATTTTCTCTCATCAAAGAGAGACTCTCACCTAGATCTGCACAAAGCCACAGGAAAACTCGGAGACTCTATCCAACACACACACACACACACACACACACACACACACACACACACAAGCTTTCAAATTATTGAGATTCCTTTATCTAAAAGGAAACCGGAAGGTGTGGAAGAAGAAAGAGAAGAGGACAGGAAATAGGAAAGGGGGAACAGGAAGGGGAGGGGAAGAGTTGGAGGCTTGGTGGGTGTGGTCTGAGGGAAGGGGTGGAGAGGCCAATGGTTTCCACCCAGTCTGCCATTCACTGCGCAGTGAAAATAATCTCACTCTGGATTGGTGCCTCAAGGTAAGCTCCCAGAACTCCTGCTAGCCTGTGGCTGAAGGGAAACCAGGAGAGGGAAAAGGTCGCAGAAACGCCTATCGGGGAGTATATGCAAACTAAATCAAACGTATTGTTCAAAATTTACAGTGGGTCATCTCTTCTTTTTCTTATTTCTTTTCAATATCGAATGAAGGGCTGACCAGCAAGGTCAAACTCCCCTTATTAATGAGGCATTGCTGGGGCTCTGTCCCATTAGGGCGCTCAGAACGGTGCATTTACTGCAATTTGCCGCACTTAATAGAGAAAGGTCAGAGCGGGTCACGTTCAATTTCCACTTGGCAGAGGGAGGAAAAATGGAAGCAATTCATTTGCACAAATTTGAATAATTCTTCTCCGTCTCCTTTTCTTTATCTACTTATGGATAATTCCTGCATCTTACCTCACTCACAATCATTTCAGAACTGCCAACTGCCAGATTTCTATGAAGGCTGTAATGGAGCTGACAGATTCTATGAATCCAGGTGTCAAAATAAAGCCACCGGCTCCGTCCCCCGCCCACTTCTCACAACAGGGAATAGGAGTTGCCTCTTGTGGGCTCTTAAACTTATCATAAATGTATCAAGATTGCTGTGGGCCATGAAACAGCTGTAGACAATTAATCTTTCCACAATTCTTCGGCATAAGAATTGCTTTCCCTCGCAAAGTAACATCTGCCGTGCCGAGGTGATTATTCACGGCCGATGGGCGCCACCATAGTTTTATGCATAGAGCCATCAGTGGCAATGAAGCAAAATTTATAGTTTTCCCTGGTTCAGTAAAAATAACATTTCAGCTGCATTAAAACATCATCCATCAGCATTGTCCCAGAGCCCAGAGCCCCATCTCATCCACAGAAATTAAAAAGTATTCATTTTAATGCTAACTTCTGAAGCTTGCAATACCGGGATTGCCTCTGGGGTGGGGCGCGGCCGTGGCGGAAGGCAGGAGGGAGAGGCTGTTAAGAGCACAGGGGAGCTGAGCATTTAATATGCTAGTACCTTCCGAGGTCGCTTGGATTACCGGACTGTGGCTCTTATTTATTCATAACCCTGAATGCTTAATCAAAACTCCTCCGATTAAATTGAACAAGTAAAGAAAGAAAGTTATTTCACACAAACAATATAATTTCTTACTTTTAGGGGAACAGCATCAGCAATAAAAAGCTATATCGTCCCTTTACGAGGCAGTAGGCATTTTGATTCTTCAAAACGGTCATTTAAACTTATCTTACGGGATGAGATTCACCTGGACAAGGGGCAGTTAGCCTGTGCTCTTGAACCTCTCTCAGCATCATGCCTGAGGGCTAGGGATTCCCTATCTAATGTGAAAGAGACCCTGTACCCTGGATCTCAATTTAGAGAACAGGGTAAGTTTGACACCTGGGTTGCCAGTCAGTGTTCGCCTGTAATCCCAGTACTTGAAAGAAGTGGTTCAGAAGTTCAAGGCTAACCTGGGATATATGAGGCCCCCCCTCAAAAAAGCCACAAACAACAAATAAAATAATGAGCTGTGGAACCAGAGTCATGGATACTTAAACTGAGTAAAGCCAAAGAAGAGAGAAAAACCCTGAGGTCAGAGGATCCACCCAAGCCTGTGTAGGTCTCCAAATTTAGCAATTTGCAAATAAAATACAAATGTCATAGCCAGGCTCACATCTGCACATTTAACCTGCTCACTCTCCTAATACTGACATTTTTTAAAGGTCATGCAATTAGTCTATTCAGCCAACATTTACTTTAACAATATGTTCCGAGTCCCATGCCACATGCTACAAATGAACATAAAGACACAGGTCCTGCTTTGGGGCAACTTATAGTACAAGAGAAAATAATATAGACAAATACTTGCAACACGGTGGTGAGGGATATAGCAAAAGCAGGAGCAAGGAGCTAGAGTTGAAACACACACACACACACACAACTCAGCTGGGAAGACTGGAAGAAAGACATCAGTTAAATACAGTTTACAAAAAAATATAGGCACTTAAATACTTGCCGTCATGGGCATTAACAACAATGTCGTTACCCCTCGAAACATTACTATTTGAGGTCATGAGCAAACTGACTTAGAATGTCCCCAAGACACACTAAGCAGTAATGGGGTAGAAGGTAAGATTTTGGCTTAGAACTATTCCTAATGTCCCAATGAGCAGCTGCCTGCGACCAAGGTTTTAGAAGGTATGAGGCTCTGTATAAATAAAGGATCTCTCAGAATCTGTGTTTGTCCTTGGCATGCTCTCGCCCAAAAGTGAAAGCTAATCATTCTTAACTCATTGGAGATTCTCCTAATTTCACAGTCAATGAAACACGGGTTTCACCGTAAGCCAGAAGTTGAATCTCACAAAGGTTAAAGGGCAGGTTCAAGTTGCTGTGTCAGTGAATCTCAAACCACAGGATGCAGTGTGCTGATCTGCCACTGTGGAACAACCTAAGCCTGTGGGGATGACTCCTGACCTGACAGGCTCCCCCAGAACAGCACAGATCCTCAGCGGGAACCCGCGTCACGCAAAGCTCTCCGACATCTGAAGTGGTCCTTTTCTTTTTGGTTTTCTGATTTTCAAGAACCACATACTTAGAGACTTGGGGACCTTGCATGAAAGAATTCCTATCACGCTCTTCAACACATTCTTAATCAAGATTAAGGGTAGCAATTTGAATGAAATATGCGCCCCCCCCCCGTAATCTGGAGCATTTGAGCACTTGGTCCCCAGTTGAAGGCCAGCCCAAGGAGCTTAGACAGCATCACCATGCCTGTTGCTACAGTCTCTACCATTCTACACCTGACAGAACTATGCGCCAAAATAAATTCTTCCTTAAGTTGCCCTTGATCATGGTTGTCTGTCCTAGAGCCCAGTCTGTGGATCCAGCCGACCTTGAACTCAGAGGTCCACTTGCCAATGCCTCCTGAGTGCTGGAATGAAAGGCATGGGCAGTCACCACTGCCCAGCTGAATCCCTATTCTTATAAACACAGGTAGGTGCAGCCCCCACCTTTCATCAAAGCATCTTCTTTACATCATACAGAGACCATTTCCAAAGCCTACAAAGGGTCACAGTGCAGAGAACATCTGCATATGGTGCCCAGCCCCAACTGACACATTGATGACACAACCTCTATACCCAAGGTTCAGGGAATATCACAGAAGTCGGGGCAGGAAAGACTAAGACAGATGGCTAGAGTGTCTGCTGGAAAATAGTGTCATCTATCTATGACAGGGAAGCCACACCCATGAAAGCTAAAACATATGGTCACCTGAACAATACCTGTACAATGACAATGCTGCCATGTTAACATGAATTCAATGGGGGAACTCACACAAGACCCCATCCCTAAAGGAAGAACTACAGGCAACCAATGATTGTTGAGAAAGTGAGAACAGTCTTCTTCTAGGGACAAATTTCCTGGTAAGTGATCCAATCCCAGAAGGTTGTCCCTAAACACATTTAGTGTGTATGTGTGTGTGTGTGTGTGTCTGTTTATGTGTGTATGTATGTGTGTATATGTGTATGTATTTATGTATATATGTATATATATATATATATGTGTGTGTATGTATGTGTATGTGTGTTTATGTATATGTGTATGTATGCATGTTTGTGTTCATGTGTGTTTATGTATGTATTTGTGTATGTATGTGTATATGTGTTTATGTGTGTATGTATGTGTGTATGTATTTGTATTTGTGTATATATGTATACATGTGTGTATGTGTATGTATGTGTATGTGTGTATGTGCATATATGTATATGTGTATGAATATGTGTATGGGTGTTTGTGTGTACATGTGTATCTATGTATATATGTGTACATGTATGTATGTATGTGTGTGCATATATGTGTGTGTATGTATGTGTGTGTATGTATGTGTATGTCTGTATATGTATTGTGTATCTATGTATGGTTATGTGTGTGTGCACATGCAATCATGTATATGTAACAACAATAATTAAAAGATAACAGCTAATGGATTTGATGAGAAATTTGGGGCACAAGAGGGAGAGCTGGAGGAAGAACTGGGATACTCATGCTTGAAATTCTCCCAAAGAAAAAGTTAATTCTTTCAAAAAGCTGACCATTTAATAAAAATTCCAAGGAAAACAAAAATGTTCTAATAAGGAATATATACTAATAAATAGACTTAAAACATCATGTAATAGGGAAAATATAAAAGACATACGTCATGGAACCTAAAAGGTCTTTATCTATGGGAGCAAAGCCGAAAAATTACTGAAAGATTGTTCATTCTTGATTGTTGCTTTGAGATAGGGCCTTACATGCATTTGAAATCCTCTGCCTCACCCTTCTGAACTCTGAAATTACAGATGTGTACCATCACACCCAGGAAGGAATATTGATTTGAAAGGACATAAAATCCAAAATAGATTGGGGAGTAGGAAGAACTCTACAGAGCAAACACACTTTTCCCCCATGGGTATTGTCATAGGAACAGAGCATCAAGTCCAGTTTGCTACCTGCTAATGTCGCTGAGACTGGGGATTGGGTAGAGGCCAGCAATAGTCAGCTCTGCCTTGTACTAGTCAGCCCTGCCTTGTACTAGTCAGCCCTGCCTTGTACTAGTCACCCCAGCCCTGTACTAGTCACCCCAGCCCTGTACTAGTCAGCCCTGCCTTGTACTAGTCAGCCCTGCCTTGTACTAGTCAGCTCTGCCTTGTACTAGTCACCCCAGTCCTGTACTAGTCAGCCCTGCCTTGTACTAGTCACCCCATCCCTGTACTAGTCAGCCCTGCTTTGTACTAGTCAGCCCTGCCTTGTACTAGTCAGCTGTGCCTTATACTAGTCAACCCTGCCTTGTACTAGACATCCCAGCCCTGTACTAGTCAGCCCTGCCTTGTACTAGTCAGCCCTGCCTTGTACTAGTCACTCCAGCCCTGTACTAGTCACCCCAGCCCTGTACTAGTCAGCCCTGCCTTGTACTAGTCAGCTCTGCCTTGTACTAGACATCCCAGGCCTGTACTAGTCAGCCCTACCTTGTACTAGTCAGCTCTGCCTTGTACTAGTCACCCCAGTCCTGTACTAGTCAGCCCTACCTTGTACTAGTCAGCCCTGCCTGTACTAGTCAACCCTGCCTTGTACTAGACATCCCAGCCCTGTACTAGTCAACCCTGCCTTGTGCTAGTCAGTGCCACTTTGAGGATTCCCCATGAGCAACAGGCTTTTCTGGAGAAGAAATGGAGGCGATTTGACATGAATGGAAACCCAAGAAAGAAAATGGCCAGCTGTCTGCACAAATGTATGTTCAAGACCCAAGATGGTCACTCTCCTCAGTATTAAAAAGGATGCAGCATTTGTCCCACAATTGCTATCAAAAGTCTAAGACATGGAAGAAAAGGACAATTCTAAACGTTGGATGAGAGCAAGTATCGATATCTTAAATGAAATGAAAAACGGATCCAAGAAGTATTTCATATTGAATCCTAGAATAACTGTGGCTATTCCTGAGTATTGGAAAAATGAAAATAAGGTTCTCCTTGGGTGATCTGGGCCAGCTCAGCGTTCAGGAGTCCACGCCATTGACCAGGGGGAGGGGCCAGGGTTTGTTTGAGTTTTTTTTCCTCCCATTTCTCCAGAGCATTTCCTAAAAATGCCCCAAGTCTTTGTAGTCAGGATGGAGATATGCAGGCTGATGGAACTGCAATGTGCAGGACCACAGTTGGCTGAACAGAATTAATTAGTAGCAGAAGGGGCCCCAGGAAGCTGGCGCACTTAAACACCAGGACAAGAATCTGTTTCTCAACATTGCTTTGGAAAAGAAGTCTTCTTTCCCTGATGCTGTTGGTCTGCATGGAGAAGAACAGTTAGTGCCCAGTGCTGTCAGGCTCTTACCCTTCACATGAATTGAGAGCTGGCCACGGGCGGATGGTAACCATAGGTTACGGGCTGATGGTAACCGCAGTACAAACGTAAATGTAAAGTTTAGCTGCCACATACAATAAACTGCGCTACACGCGAAAGCCTCAAGCTTAACTGTGACCTAAGAGTAGAACTGTAAATGCCAGGGGTAACCCAACTACCACACAGCATTCAGTAAGCAAGGCTCTAGGCAGAATTCTACCAATTTAGTGATGCATGATTACTTTTAAGACTTGAAAGTAGGGACTGGAGAGAAGGCTCAGTGATTAAGAGCATTGACTGCTCCTCTGAAGGTCCTGAGTTCAATTCCCAGCAACCACATGGTGGCTCACAACCATCTGTAATAAGATCTGATGCCCTCTTTGGATGTGTCTGAAGACAGCTATAGTATACTTAAATACGATAATAAATAAATCTTTTAAAAAAGAAAACCTGAAAGTAAAGACAAATAACTGATAAGCAGGCAAAACTAGGTATCAAAAAATTAAATTTCAAAACTTTTACTTTGTGTGTATATGCGGCACCTGGATTGAGTCTGGGGGTTGAACCTAGGACTTCACAAGTACCAAAGAAGTACTCTACCACTGAGCTATAGCAGCGTCCCTCAAAACTATTTTTTTTTTATTGAATTTAAAAACATGCCAGGCATGTCGGTCTGTTCGTAGAGCACTTGCCTAGTGTGCGTAAAGTCCTGGCTTCAATGCTCTGTGTCACATAAATAAGCCAGGCATAGAGGCACACAGTTGCAATGCCAGCACTTGCTAGGCAGAGGCTTCTAACTAAACCCAGAGATGTGGCTGAAAGGGAAGGGCACTAAAGAGGAAGCTTCCTGCTGCCAGTCGCCATGTAGTCTCCTCCCAGGAACCAAAACGCAAGAAGACACCTCACCTAGCTCTTCTGATTCGTTGTGCTGGAGTAAAGAGGGCTCAAGAAGCAACGGGCACAGTGAGCCTCCAGACGCCTACTTCTGTGACAAAGAGCCTCCCTGTCCATCAGAACTGCATGTGACCAGCTAGAATTAATCCAGTTAAGAACAATGAGTAACAGAACTGTCAGGTGATCCAGGAACCAAGTGATCCAATGACTGGAACCGGAAGAAGTGTGTGCTTCAATCTCACTAAAGAGGCCTCTGCCAAGTTCCTCTCATCACCCAGAGCAAACCTCCAGGACCTGCCACCAAAGTCCCAAGCTCGAAACTTAATGGGCCAGCGGTCCGGAAACGGCACTCTTATCTGGAGGCTTGGAGGTTTCCAGGTCACTGTGACTTGTACTAGCAGAAGAAACTTCAACAGTGAGGGCTTGTGTAGGTGAGGCTGGAGTGGAAGCTTCTGGTTTCTTTGGAAAGTCAGTCATGTCAAATGATGTGCCGGGATACACAGGGAAAGGATGTTTTGCTAAAGCAGACATGTGGAAAGACTCATGATGAAAGAGTATAACTAGGAACCCAGAGACAATGGGAGCTCAAGCACTGGTTTGCTTTGCTCAGCCTTGCTATTCTTCGCTAACAACATGCACATGTTGGTCCACCTCATATTGTGTTGCTGAGCTCTGCCTGTGGTGATGCCATGGAGAGAAACTCACCAAAGAGCTTTTCATGAGATTTCTGCGGCTCCATGCCATTTCTGTGCCCTCAGGCCTGTTGGTGAGCTTTGCAGCACACTCTTCAAGATTAAGCTGCCCTTGTTGGTTCATGGGTGATGATTGCCAAGTGGGCTGGACCACAGCTGCTGGCTCCTGTGTGGTGTCTGCTGACAGGACTGGACCGCCACTGCTGATTCATATTTGGTGTTTGCTACTGGACTGAACTGCTGATATCCTGACAACAAAGATTGGACTTGACCCCAAAGAACTATATATAAACAGGTTTGCTTCCCCTATGTTTCAATAACTTTCGCTTCTACTACCTCTGGTGGGCGGTGGGCTAGATGAGATGTTGAACCCTTATCAAAAGTAGGTTGAGAAGATTTGATGCCTACATGAGACCATTCTGCAGTATACTGTGGATGGCTGTGCTATAGTATTTAAATGTGGAGGTCAGAGGACAGCCTAGAGGGGCGATTCCCCGTCTCCATCATCTGAGGATTCAACTGACATCATCGGTCTTAGCAGTAAGTATTTTTATCCACTCAGCCATCTTGTCAGGCCTATATTTCATCTCTTGAAAACTGTCTTTATTTCATTAGCCCTTTTATGGATTGGACTATTTGATTTCTTATTTCTTTTTTCTCTCTTTATTAATCTCTACATATAATATTCTGTCAGATGCACAGCTACATTTTCTTCCACTCTGGAGTTTGTCTCTTCATTCACTTAACCATTTCCTTTGCTGTGCAGGAATTCTTTAATTTCATTCTGTGCCATCTGTTAAGTGTCTGCGTTGCTTCCTGAGCACCTGCAGTCCAGTTCAGGATGGGACTGTGCTTGTGTTTAAAGTGCCCTCTCTGCTTATTCATCTAACTGGTTCAGAACTTCAAGTCCTACATTAATATCTTTGATCCCATTGGAGTTGGGTTTTTACAGAGTCAGAAATAGAGATTAATTTTCATTCTTCAACAAGTGGATATCTAATTTTCCCAATGTCACTTGTCGAAGAGGCTGACTCTTTTTCAGTGTATAATTTTGGCATCTTCATCAAAGATCACAGGTTGCAACTATGTGAATTGGTATCTGGACTTTCTGTTCTGTTTAGTTGACTTTTACCAGTGCTGTGCTGTGCTGCTGCTGCTGCTGCTGCTGCTGCTGCTGCTGCTGCTGCTGCTGCTGCTGCTGCTGCTGCTGCTGTTGCTGTTGTTGCTGCTGCTGCTGCTATGGCCCAGGTATGTGACACTCCGTTATTCATTAATCATTTTGTTCAGGATTGCTTTGGCTAGCAAGGATATTCTGTGCACCCATATAAGTTTTAAGATTGTTTTTTCTATTCCTGTGAAAGGGGGCATAGAAATTTTGAAGGTTGCCTTGAGTTTGTAGATTGCTCTTGATCAAATAAACATTTTTACTCTCTTTGATCTTCAAATCTATGAGTATGAGCTCTCTTCTGGTCTTCCAGTATCTTCTTCAGTATCATTGTTGGCCCTTTAGAGTTGTTATCATGGAAGTCACTCAGTTCTTTGGTTAAGTTTAAGGATATTTTGTTTTGTTTATTGTGAATGGGATTGTTTCCCTGATATCTTTCCCAGTGTCTTCATCATTGTTACTTTGGAGGGATACTGGTTTTGTGTGTTAATTTGTATCCTGACATTTGTTGAAAGTATTTCTCATATGTAAGAGTCTTTGTTAGAGTCTTTAGGTTTCTCTTACATATTGAATTGTATCATCTGCAAATAAGAATACCTTGGCTACTTCTTCCGTGCTTCTTTTGTTTTTTTGTCTTATGCTACAGTTGTTGCTTTAACCACTACATTGAGTAATAGAGGGGGAAAACAGATGCTTGTCACTGACTATAGTGGAAATGCTTTGTGGTTTCCCCATTTAATCTGGTTCAGGATAAAAATTTGTTGTTCATACCTTTCACTATGTTTAGATATGCTGTTCATAGCTTTCACTATACTTAGAGGCTCCATCTCTAGCCTCTCCTGGCTTTTATAAGGAAGGAGTGCTGTCTATATTTTTGTTGGGATATGTTCCCTCCATCCCTATTGTATCCACACTTCTACCATGAAGGGATGTTGGATTTTTTTTAGAAGATTTCAGTGCATCTCTTTAGATGAATGTGTGATTTCTGTCCTTGAGTCTGTTTATGTAATATATTACATTTAGTTATTAATATATGTTAACTCATTCCTTCATGTTTACAGTAAGACCAGCTTGATTGAGGTGGTTGGTCTTTTTTATGTGTTTGTGAATTTGGTTTTCAAGTTGTAAGAATATTCCCATCTATGTTAATCAGCAAGGTGACTGGATTATGTTTTTGGTATACCTTTATCTGGTTTGGTACCAGGATAATACTGGCTTCATCAAATAACTTGGGAGCATTCCTTGCATTTCTACTTTATGGACTACCTTGAGAAACATGCTGATTCTCTAAAGATCCGGTAAAATTCACCAGTAAATCCATCTGGGCCTAGACTTCAAAAAAAATATGAGATTTTTTTTCTTCAAGTTATTGCTTCAATCTCATCACTCAGGATGGATCTGTTTAAATTGTAATCATATGCCATTATAATTTTGGTAGGTCACATACATTTGGAGAGTCATTCCTTTTGTACTTCTAGATTTAATGGAATACAAATCTTTAAAGTATATCCTTGTGATTTTCTGAATTTCTTTGGTATCTGTTATAGAATCCCTAATTTTTTTAATTTGGGTCTTCTCTTTCATTAGTTTGGCTAAGGGTTCATTAATCTTGTTATATATTCAAAGAATTATTTAATAGCTTCATTGATTCTTTGTTGCTTTTTAACTTTCATTTCATTCATTTCTGTCCTATTCTCAGTTATTTCTTTCCATCTACTGATTTGTAGTTTGGCTTCTTTTTTCCCAAGAGCTTAAGGTCTACTATTGAGCTGTTTATTTGGGAGTGGTCTGATATTTCAGTGTAGGCAGTTGTAGCTATAAATGCCTTTCATTGTTTCCCATAGATTTAGGCATGTTGTATTTTCATTTTCACTTTCATTTGATTCAGGAAATTCATTTTGACTTTCATTATTTCTTCAGGAATCCATTCATCAGACAATAATGTGCTGTTCAATCTCAAACAGTTGATGTGTGCACGTGTTTATTTCTAGGCTTGCCCTATTGTGGTCAGGTAAAATACAAGAAGTTATTTCTAGTTTCCTATATTTAGTAAGACTTGCTATGTGTCCTTTCACATGAGAGTCAGTCCTAAAAGCTGAAGAGAAGAATATATATTCTTCAGTATTTGGGTAGAATGCTCTGTACGTGTCTGTTGGGTCTATTTGATCTTTGATGCCATTTAACTGAGACGTCCGAATTGCCTGCCTGTCTTAGGCTTTCATTGCTGTGGACAGACACCAAGACCAAAGCAACTCTTATAAAAGACAACATCTACCTGGGGCTGGCTTGCAGGTTCAGAGGTCCAGACCATTATCGTGAAGGTGGGAGCATGGTGGCAACCAGGCAGATGTGGGGTTAGAGGAGGTGAGATGTTTACCTCTTGTTCCAAAGACAGCTTAGAGAAGACAGGCTTGCAGGCAGTTAGGACAAGGATCTTAAAGCCCATGCCCACAGTGAGTTTTTGTTTTATGAAATTGGGTGCACCGGTGTTTGTATGCTGAAAATCATGATCTCCTCTTGATGGGTTATTCCTTTAGGCCTTATGTAATGAACTTTAATCTTCTGACTATCAGTGTGGTTTGGGGTCTATTTTTGCTTGTTTCCAGCTCATTTGCTCGGAGCCTGCCTTCTTTCTTTCCCCCTAACGTTGCGTCCATCTTTGATGGTGATAATAAACAGACCTTTACTCAAATTTGCTAGTCTGCGTCTTTTGACTAGCGAACAGATACCATAAATATTCAGTTATTATTGAAAGCTGTGTTCTAAGTCCTGTAATTCTGTCCACTTTGTGGTCTTTGTCTTTCTGTTCCTCGTTTGTCCGTTGTTATTCTGGGTGCTAATTTCTTATGGCCCGTGTGTGTCATCATTCTCTTCAGTGCAAAGGATTCCTCCAGATATAGTCAGGTTGTTGGTCATTAATTCCTTTAGAGTCTTTATCAGGGAAAGCCCTTTCTTCTCCAATTCTGACAGAGAGTTTCCTGGGAATGGTTGTCTCCATTGGCAATTATCAGATCTAGAAGTAACATCATTGCAACTCCTCCTGGTTTGCAAAGTTTCTGTTAAGAAATCTGCTGTTATTTTGATGGGACTATTTTACATGTGACTGGTATGTTCTCTCTTGCTGATTTCAAAGTATTCATCTTTGAACAATAACGTGACCTGGAGAGGGGCTTCTCTGGTGTTATAAATGACACCTGTACCTAGACAGGCATCTCTTTCCCCACATTTAGGGAGTTTTCTACTGTTATAGTATTTAAGAGATTTTCTGTGCCTTTAGAATAAAATTCCCCACCTTGTCTATAGCCATGATTTGTGGGTTTGGTGTTTTCATAGTGCCGGTTGATCTTAAATGCTGTGTTCATACTTTCTTAGCAATTTACCTGACATCCTGTCTTCTCCCTGGTCTGCTCTGTCAGAGGTCCTTTCCACAGAATCTCTTGCTTGACTTATTTTAATCTGACTTGAGTATTTAAATTTGATTTTTCCAGAACTTGTATATCTTCATTGATTTTCCCTTTCATAACCTGTATCAACTTCCCTATTTTGTCTGGCTCTGTTATGCATTCTCTCTCGGAGTCCTGTAAGAATATACTTGTGCACTATGTTTTTTTTTCACATACTTAACAATTGTCCTCTTGAATTCTTTGTCTTAGATTTCCTATAAATCATCCTTATTGGAAGCCATTATTATGAAATTAGTAATTGGAGAGTCAGAAATTATGCTACCTTAGTTTTTCATAGGTGGTGTTGTCTTAGAATTTGTGACTCTGCCGTTAAATCATTGGTTGGACCTTTTAACCACTTTATTTTTTCAGTGGATAAGTCTTCAATAATAAACGTGAATACACTTATAGGAGGATTGCTATGCTACTGTTTGAGACAATAGGCTCTGTCTTCAGTGCTCTACTAAGAATGAAATGCTTCTGTGAACACTATCACTATAAAAGTGTAGGTGCATGTGAAAATACAGTAATGTTCAAATAATAAGCAGCTCCTCTGCCTTAAGCTTGGCTCTCACAGGTTACTCCGTCACTGGGGGTGGAGAGCTCCTGACTGTGCCAATCCCCCATGAAGGACTCTGGATTTTTCCTGTCCTGATTTTCAGTGTTTCCTATTTCACTTTACTGTTAGAGATTTTGGCCATCAATCACCATTCTGGGAGATATTATGCAGATTCTTGCAGAGCATGCTTGCATGTGGTCTACCATCTTGGATCCTTTAAAGCCTTAAACAGTAACTTCCAGTTCCTGCTCTGACTTTATTCACATGACTTTGAATAAATGACAAATCTCCTGAAATTGTTTGTTTTCATCTCTTCCAAAGTATCTCAGTGTGTATATGCTCGTGTATGTGTGTATATGTGTGTGTGCTTGCGTATGTGTGAGTGAGTGTGTATGTGTGTATGTGTGTGTGAGTGTGTGTGTTTGTGTGTGTGCGTGTGCGTGTGCGTGTGTGGGATCTGAGGAGGCCAAGAAGACTTTAGATACTCTGGAACTCAAATTATAAGCAATTGTAAGCTGCCTAACATGAATGCAGGGAATAGAATTCTGGTCCTTGGAAAAACAGCAAGGGTTCTTAACCTCTGAGCCATCTCTCTAGCCCTCAAGTATCAATTTTTTAATCCATGAAGATGACTATCATATAAATATAGTATAAATACACAGCTAACATGTATTTAAGTCATTAATGATAGAATCAACAGAAATGAAAATAAAGCTATTTCAAAGGATTGTAGACATTACAGGAAGTTGCTGGCGTAAAATTTCCAAATATGTATCATGACGGAAAAAGATCCACACCTGGTAGTGTCTTACACCACGATGAAATGTCTGCAAGTAGCTTTTTACCACATAGAAATGATGCTCATTGTTATTAATCAAACTTCTCATTCTCTCCACCAGGGATCAGCCCCATCTTTATCTGTCTTCTACATGTCCACAGTAGAATTATCATAAGCCACAGTAAACGGTAAATCATACAAAGATACCCACCCCCAGGAAAAGAATTGGTGCTGTGACTTGACCAGTCATCTTTTTGCCTGTGTCCAGAATACCATTTTTTTTCTTAGCCTGTCAGTACTAGAAATACTACTACCTGCCGCTTTGTTCCGAGATGTAGCTGATGGGGTGTTTGTAGAAGGGCTCAGCACTGCAAAGCACCATCCAAATCTAACTCTCGATTGATTCCCACTGGTTTCCAGTCAGCCACGACCACATTCTGCGAGTCCTCTATCTTGTATCCTCTATCTTCGTGCTTGCTGCAGCTGCTTGTCATCCAGACTCCTGCACTCTCCAGGAGGCGCCATCCTGTGACTCATCAAGCTCCTCAACGGTCCCTTCTCCTCATAAACTAGCAAGACCCTTTCATTTCTTTCCTCGACATCTCTCTTCCTCTCAGTTAGGCTTCAGCTTACGTGTCTTAGAACTCCTTTCCTAATTATGTAGACATGCTGCACCTCGCTGCTAAGGTTGTAGTCTCCCACGTCCCGACAGCTTTCCTGAGCTCGGCACAAAATGGAGAACTCCCTTTTGTCAGAGAATCTTCCTCCTCTCTGCCTGATCTGGGAAGCTGGACCCCCACACTCCTCGTGAGGAATGTCGTGTGATGCCTGGAAAAGTTACAGGTTCAATTTCCTGGAATGCTTCTTCATGCAAATGAGATATCGTCAGTACCTTAAGCCCCAGCCAATGAAACTTCATCCTAAGATGAACCCCTTCCCACTCCCCAAGGTTCCTGTACGTGTGTGTGTGTGTGTGTGTGTGTGTGTGTACATACACATATAAAACATATACATATACAACATATACATATACACATACATATATACATATACAACATATACTACATATACAGCGCCGGTTCATCCCCAGTAAAGTGTATTCATGCAAGCCCATCCCAAATAAAACTTTGTGCACAAGCAAGAACAACTCAGAGAGCTGTTTCATTCAAGACCCTTGGAGAAGACCTTCCTCCCCACCCCCACCGCATAGACACACTCACTCCCAGACAGAGCAGGATCCTTCAGACCTCACCCATTCTGGACTCTGCTTCACCCTTCCAGCCCAGCGTACAACAGCACCTGCATACCCTGGGAAGGAGAAAATGGAGGGTGCAGACTGATAGCTGGATTCCAGCATGCATACCACAGATGACACCCATCCCTTTACTTACCTGATCCCCAGGGACCCTTCATTTCCTTGGCTCTAGCATGTATGTAAGTTCATGCTCCTGGTGCCCCTCCCTGCTCTTGGGACTGGGAACCCACACCTTGTGTGTGCCAAGTATGCACTCTACTACTGAAAGAGCCTCTTCACTCATTGTTTTTTTTAAGAAAGTTTAAGTGTCCTGTTCAGCATTTATATATGGCCATGATTAATGTATTATAGAATCTCAATAAATAGTGAAATGAACACATAGAAACAAAATAACCTAGTCAGCATAATAACGTGTGAGTTCAAAGCCAACCTTGGCAGAGCACGGTGGCATTTACTTTTAATCCCAATACTGTAGAGGCAGAAGCAGGTAGGGCAGATACAGTCATATGAGTTCCAGCATGGCCTGGTCTATATAGCTATCCTAGGCAGCCTGGGCTGCAGAGTGAGACCCTGCCATCTTTAACAAACAAAACTGAGGTGGGCCAATGGGGAAGGGCACTTACTGCCAAGCAAACATCCTGAGTTTGACCCAGAAACCTACATAATAGGAGAGGAGCGAGCCAATTCCTGAAAGTCAGCCACTGTCCTTCAGTCTCGAGCATGCCAGCATGAACACACACGCACACACACACACACACACACACACTAAATAAATAAATAAATAAATAAATAAATAAATAAATAAATAAATATACTTTTTAATATTAAATTCAAACCCATTATTAAAAGTCATAAAGAAAAAGGAGTTCTAATTCAGGGAGGGAAGGTCAATAAAAGGCCCATATATATCTGTCTTAGTCAGGGTTTCTATTCCTGCACAAACATCAGGATCCATGGCAAGCTGGGGAGGAAAGAGTTTATTGAGCTTACACTTCCACATTGCTGTTCATCACCAAAGGAAGTCAGGACTGGAACTCAAGCAGGTCAGGAAGCAGGAGTTGATGCAGAAGCCATGGAGGGATGTTCCTTACTGGCTTGTTTCCCCTTGCTTGCTTGTTTGCTTTCTTATCGAACCCAGAACCACCAGCCCAGGAATGGTGCCACCCACAAGGGGCCCTCCCTGCTTGATCACTAATTGAGAAAATGCCCCATAGTTGGATCTCAGGGAGGTGTTTCCTCAAGGGAGGCTCCTTTCTCTGTGATAGCTCCAACTTGTGTTTAGTTGACACACAAAACCAGCCAGTACAATATCAAACAGAAGCATAGCAAGGACCTCAAAAATCATTGGGCTTTTTGCCCAACTCATTTTGCACACCAAGAATTTAAGGAGTGAAATCAACTCACTTAACACCACAAAGATCAGTAACAGAGCTGGGGTGCCGACGACATTTCCCAGCCATGCAGGAATGCTGCAGGCAGAAGGATGGGATGAGCAGAAGGCCCTACCCAGCAAGGACGCTGGGCACTGAGTCACTTCTTTGGTTATCTTTCAAGGTGAGACATAAGAGTTAGAGGGACAACATTCTTGTCCATTGTCCCCTGGGCCCGTTCAGCTTACATCTGAGTAATCAGGTCTCCCACAGGCTGTCCTTCTCTAGGAGTCCTTGACTCTTCACAGCAGATGTGTGGGAAATGAAGGATGAAGGTTTGCTTTTCCTTCGAAGATGCAGAAGGGCTAATTTCCGTCTCTCCACCCCCACCCACCCACACACGCACGTTTCAAACTCATCCATCAGATCTCGGGGAAGTACCACACTCAAACAACATGAATAAAAGCCTTTATATTAAATTCCTGTGGGCGAACTCTGCAGATGAAGCCAAACACTCCGATCCTAGCAAGTTAAATGGTTTGCAAATCACAATGTGCTGCACCCTTCAGATGTACCCATACGTAAAATAAATCACCTACTATTATCATAACAGTATTTAGGAGATTTGCAAGTACATCGGAGTTAAAGGGCTTGCTTCAGAACAATCTGCATATATATTTATATCTGTGTGAATTCATATCTTGGGCCTCCAGCCACTGGGAAACAAATGACTAATTTTTCATTTGCCTTAGGCCATAATAGATTCATAGGGACACTGGGACATGGAAGGAAGACTGGAATATTGAGGAAGAAGAAAGGGAAGACAGGGGATGCTACCCCTGAGTTCCCATTACACAGAACCAGAGACAACACAGCAAGGGAAGGACTTAGTGGTGCTGGGTCTATGCCAGGCCCCTGTGGATGTAAGGGGGCATAGAAACGTCACGGGACCAGGCATGAATATAGGATATTATGATTGATAGTGATTGCATATTATGAGAGAGAGAAAAATAGCAGAGAGACTGAGAGACCTTCATGACAAACAGAGAGAGGAAGGGGGAAAGGGAGAGAAAGAGGGAGAGGGAGAGAGGGAGACCTTCATATCTTCATATCTATAGGTTCCAGAGTAAACTTGGAGGGCCACCGTAGGAATCTGATCATCTGCAAGTCTTGTTATTTAGAATAATATCATGGAAACAGAGGAATAATGCATGGATATGGAGAGGAAACCTGTATATACACAGGCACATACCACATGTATGATCATCTGTGTTGTATATTCCATCCACACAAAAACACAACTCTTACCTCAAAGGGAATAATAAATTGTTTATTCTAAACAATTACTCATTACCTCATACTCCAAGTTCCAATAAAATGACCATCTCAGGAAGTTTTATAGTAACAAGACAAAGAAAGTGACCGATCAAGGCGCTTGTAGTCACATTGGTAGATGCATCGGGTATTGCACTAAATGAGTTAAAGTGAATCAGGGAATGTCTACTTAGAGGCTTCAGGTCTGATAGCACTCGAGGCCTTAGGTTGGTGGCAGCTGGTGGTCTGTTAACACACTACAAATGTTCTGACTTGGTAATTGCAAGGTTGTCAGGGCAGACAGAATATACAAGGCAAGAAGTGGCCAGTGATGGGCTGAATATGGCCCAAGATAAGTTGTCATTAGGCTCTGGACCTACAGCTTTCCAGTGTTGCCACAATCATAGTCTTCTGTTCGGTGCTGCAGAAGGCTTGGTATAACATGTCACTCTTTCCAGGGATTTTTGTTCATGATACCTGTGTGCATGTCTATCTGTATGTATAGACACATATGTATAGACATCTGTGCATTTATTATTACAACCATCATCCATACCTATATATGTTCACAAGTGTGTATCTACCTCTATACTTATATACATGCATATGTATATGTATATATACATATGTATGTATTTATATATGCATTGTGTGTACACACCCATACAGACAAATACCAACCAAGCAAAAACTGCTAGGAGCTCGCACTTTACACCATTTCCTTTCACCTTACACCTTCATTCTTTGTATTTTTCTCCCACTGGTATGTATTGGAGAGCAACTTGCCCAGATTAGAACTTAAAACTGGCACAACACAAATTATACAATGATCAACTCTACAGCCTAAATTCCCATAAGAGAGTTTGCATGTGTGTGGCATTTGGAAGAGCAGAGGCCACTGGTCCACGCAGAGCTAGGTAACCTGTAGCTGCTGCCGGTTGCCAAGGCAAGGAGCCATCTGTGCGTGAACTCCTGGTTAGAGCAGCTGCAGCCCACACGCCCTTCCTCATGCAGCCCACACGCCCTTCCATGTGCAGCCCACACACCCTTCCACGCACAGCCCGCTCTGACCCGCCATCTCCCCTCCCCGCACACCCAATCTGATCCATAACCTCAGAGGGAAGGGAATTCTGTGGAACAGAGCGCCAACCTAGCAGCCTAGAGCAAGCCTATGGATCCGGGATGATGTTTTCCACATCTGATGTTTATGTTCTTTCCAAGTTCTTTCCGGTTATGAGCCCTATCACGGATCCTTACCAGAGCAGCGGAGAAGAGTTTTCCCTACTTCGGCAATATAGTTAAAGCCAATTTCTATTTCCAACTCCCAAATTAAATGGGGGAAAATGGGTTGAGTTCATGATGCTGCTGTATTTTAGCCAAGGGTCATTTCTCCAGTAAAAATATTAGCTGTGCATCTCTCAAACCTTGAAAATTCCAAGAGCAAAATCCTTCCTTCTCCAGAAACCAAGGGGTCAAAAGCAGGTAGTTCAGCTTAGAGCACCGGAGAGCATTTAAACCTTCTTTGTCACCCCTCTAACCAAAAACCTCTCCTTTTATACATATAACTATTTACTGTAATGGAACTTCATTAGTGTGAAAGATATTATTTCATCTTAAGTGTTGAGGCCTTACAAATATAGAGGACTCGAAAGCGGATGACAGTTTCTTTGTCTAGCACATTAAACTCTTATCTCTGTTTGATTTCTCGAGATTGAGGAGCACACATTATCCAGAGTGTGACATTCTGAGTCTCTTTGCCGGCCTGTAAAGTCAACAGTTATAGTGCTAAAGTTTAATCAGCCCCATAAAATGTAACTCAGAAAGTGACCTGGTGTTCTTCCTGAAGCACAGCTCCTACATTAAAAAGCACTCTCAGCTGCAGCCGGAGCAGTGTTATTGGAAGAGACAACTAATAGCTACCTGGACACGGGTGGGGAAAGGGGTGCGAGGGGGAGAAAAAGCCAAGTGGAGGAGAAGGCCACACAAATCCCATTTTCCAGCGTGTCCCTGAGGTGACATGGTCGGTCACATACATGAACGCATGGGTTGAATAGGAAAGGGCTTTTCTATTATTATGAGCAGAGGGCACTGTGAGTTTCATGATGAAACCAGACACAGCATTTCCTTCCGGCACACAGCAAAGATCCCCATATGGTGATGTCTGATCAGAGGTCAAAGGCAAAGGGAAATTTCAGCACTCCACCCACAAACTATGTATGAACTTCAAATGTCCATCACACATACCAAGAATATAATCTCTTCTGAGGTCACACACATTCTCCATACACAGTATACCACCGGTTTTCCATTGCTGTGGTTGTTTCTGGTTTGAGCAAGTTGTTTTGCTTTGTTTTGACAGGCTCTCGCTGTGTTGCTCTGGCTGGGCTGAGACTCACAGTGTAGAACGGGCTAGCCTTGAATTCGTAGAGCTCCTCCGGCCTCCTCCTTCTGAGTGCTAGGATTAAAGCTGTGTACCACTATGCCAAGCTTATATGTTCATTTTTAATTACCTTCGTGAGTAAGAGCTTGCCGTTTGCCAGAACTGGAAGACAAGCATTAGACCATACCATTAAACCATGTGATGTGGCCTAATCTTACTATGGAGGGTAACTAGTTCAAGGACAGCCTGGGCTACATAGCAAATAAAAAGGTGATGTTAGGTAAAACACTGTCATTTTAGTAGACACATCTACAATACATGCATAAGTATCTGTATCCACGAACCATTGGGTGTTCATCTTGACAGATGTTTTTTCTAAGCATTCATGCATCTGTGCAATGAATACATTACCCTTGCAGCCACTGGCCCTGTATAAAACCTTAAATGGGCACCCAGTCAGGCTCTCTTAGGTCATTTTACATTCTTACTAAATCTCCCCTCTCCTTATGTATGTAAGTATGTGGGGGGGGGGGTTCTGGGGGAGTGTGGGTATGGGTGTGTGTAGGGCGTGTATGTAATGACCCCATCTGGTTCATAGAGGATGCACATGGCCATCCAGAGACTGCCCCACCTGGGGATCCATCCCATATACAGACACCAAACCCAGACACTATTGCAGATGCCAAGAAGTGCTTACTGACAGGAGCCTGATATGGCTGTCTCCTGAAAGGCTCTGCCAGAGTCTAACAAAGACAGAGGCCAGCCATTGGACTGAGCACGGGGACCCCAATGGAGGAGTTAGAGAAAGGACAGAAGGAGCTGAAATGCTTTGCAACCCCATAGGAAGAACAACAGTATCAGCCAACCAGACCCCCAAGGACTCCCAGGGACTAAGCCACCAACGAAGGAGGACACATGGAGGGACCTCCAGCTGCACATGTAGCAGAGGATGGCCTTGTCTAGCATCAATGAGAGGAGAGGACCTTGGTCCTGTGAAAGCTCGATGCCCCAGTGTAGGGGAATGCTAGAGCAGTGAGGCAGGAGTGGGTGGGTGGGTGGGGGAGCACCCACATAGAAGCAGGGGTAGAGGGGGGGATGGGGGGCTGTGGAGGGGAAATGGGGAAAGTGAATAACATTTGAAATGTACATAAACATCCAATAAAAAAGAAGTTTATACACAAAAAAGAAAGAAAGAAAGAAAGAAAGAAAGAAAGAAAGAAAGAAAGAAAGAAAGAAAGAAAGAAAGAAAGAAAGAAAGAAAGGAAGGAAGGAAGGAAGGAAGGAAGGAAGGAAGGAAGGAAGGAAGGAAGGAAGGAAGGAAGGAAGGAAGAAAGAAAGAAAGAAAGAAAGAAAGAAAGAAAGAAAGAAAGAAAGAAAGAAAGAAAGAAAGAAAGAAAGAAAGAAAGAAAGAAAGAAAGGATGTACAAGGATCTTCTGGAACCATCAGTCTGAGAACTGAGAACAGAGGTCAATTTAAACCTCCCCATAGGCTGGGCTGGCAGCTGCCTCCCCTGGCCATTCCTCAGATGGAATCCAGACGTCAGCCAAACGCATCTCCCATTTCTGGGGCTCTGTGTCTCCACTGAAAACACGACTCAGTAAGCACAAGATGTGAAGCAAGATTAAGCCATTGTCATCCGTCTAGAGCAGTGGCTCTCAACCTCCCCAATGCTGTGACCCTTTAACACAACTCCTCAGGTTGTGCTGACCCCCCAAGCACCAAATCACTTTGTAACTGTGATTTCGCTACTGTTGTGAATCTGGTATCTGATGAGATATCTGATGTGCAGGATACCTTACATGTGCAGGCTATCTTACATGTGCAGGATATCTTACATGTGCAGGATATCTTACATGTGCAGGATATCTTACATGTGCAGGATATCTTACATGTGCAGGATATCTTACATGTGCAGGATATCTTACATGCAACCCCTGTGAAATATGCTTTTGATCATCTCTCCTTTTCATTTATCACAACTGGGGGAAATCTGGGCAATTGGAAGTAAAAATCAACCAGGCTGAGTCCGAATAGGTTTTCTTCCATTACATGCTTCCTCTCTTTATAAAACAAAACTCATTTTTATTTTTTCTGAGAGAAAAACAATATTTTGCCAACCTTTAAGAAATCCTGTCCACTGCTCCATTTTCACTCTCAAGCATAATTATCGCATTTCCTTCTTAGTCCGTCAGTGTGAGAATCCATGGCTCTCCATGTAAAGCGAGGACACCTCGTTTCTCTACACGAGCAGCAGAGGAGTCGGGAAGCAGCCCGCATAGTGTTCTGTACAGGAATATTTTAAGGTGCCTAAAGGAAACATTCCTCCACAGCTGGTTTTTATGTGTTCAGTAACCATATGCTCCTTTGTATTGGATAATGTATGGCGGAACAGATACCTACAATGATTCTGAGAGAAGGCAATTATCGACACAAGGGGCTCTTGCTGATTAGACTCGGAACGGCTCAAACATGACCAGAACTCCAATTGGGTATTATTAAGGGTCTGCTTTGATCCCTGGGTATTTGTTCTTTTGTATACAACAAGTTTCTGGAAGACACACGTGTGCCCCCATGCTCAAGAGGATGCTGTATCAGTCAAGATACAAAACCTGTTTATATTTTTTTAAAAAAATCTTTCCCTAAACTTGTTCCCATCCAAGTACTTCTCATACATGAAATAAGAACCTTAATTCAAACTAGATCCTCTAAGCTACGTACAGGGCAGCAAACGTGCTTCATGTGGGTGCTTGAGTGGAAAATGAAGAAAGCCATCTTAAAGTGCAGGTGGAGAAAAGGAGCGTGTAAACAAAGTAGGAGGGAAAACTATTCTACCACAAAGAGAAAGGGAAAAAATAAATTAGCTAACAATAAAAAAAAAATCTCCTCGATGATTATGATCTCACATACCCCAGTGTAGTCAGAGGTGCAGGAGGCGTGGGGACCAGGAGGCACAGGGTTCAGGAGGCACAGGGTTCAGGAGGCATGGGGCGCTGGGAGGGTAGGCATGGGGTGCAGGAGGGTAGGCATGGGACGCAGGAGTCGTGGGCGGGGTGCAGGAGGCGTGGGCGGGGCGCAGGAGTCATGGGCGGGGTGCAGGAGTTGTGGGCGGGGCGCAGGAGGCATGGGCGGGGTGCAGGAGTCATGGGCGGGGTTTAGGGAGCAGGGATATCATTAAGCACAGACTAAAGCTACTGATGTCTAGAAAGCTTACCTTTCCCTCAGGTTGCATAACTCCTGGGATGCCTTTATTCAACACGTATTTATGTGCTGACCCCTCATTCAAATAATGTGATATTATTAAAAAAAAATGAATGTACAATAACTGCATATTCAGTGATCAATGCAAGTCTCGCTACAGTAGCATTTAAATTTAAGTGCATACCGGGTGAGCCAAGAAAGATCAATGGAAAAGGAGAGGCTATAAATGTAGAGGCCTTGAGATAGGACAGAATTGTATATTTGAGAACTGAAGGTCATCGGGTTGGAGAGATTCTATAAGGGGTGCTGTCATAGGCAGCCTCCAAGATGGGGTTTAATGGCATATGTCTGCTCCTCTCGTTTTTGTTTATTCTTCTCTATTGGAAGTCCCCAGAGAGCCACCCTAGAGGAACAATAGAATACAGCATAAATGGTGGCCCAAGATGGTGGCATATGCCTTTAGTCCTAGCACTCAGGCGGCAGAGGCAGGTGGGTCTCTGTGAGTTCAAGACCAGCCTAGTCTACAGAGAGAGTTCCAGGACAGCCAAGGAAGGCTACACAGTTAAACCCTGTCTTAAAATAAATAAATAAATAAATAAATAAATAAATAAATAAATAAATAAATAAATAAAAAAACAGGAAGGAAGGGAGGAAGGGAGGGAGGGAGGGAGGGAGGGAAAGGAAGGAAAATGGGAGGAAAGAAAGGAAGGAAGGAAGGAAGGAAGGAAGGAAGGAAGGAAGGAAGGAAGGAAGGAAGGAAGGGAAGGCTGAACAGATGGCTCAGTGGTTAAGAGCAGCAGCTCCTCTCCCAGTATCCACATGACAGCTCACAACTGTCTGTAATTCCAGTTCCAGGGATCCAACACCCTCATACAGACATACATGCAGGGAAAACACCAGTGTGCATGAAATAAAGATAAAATCTTAATTTAAAAAAATGTCACTTCTAGCTTGGGTGTTCTTACTTTCTCTCTGACATTAATAGATAAAGCCAGCTGACCTCTCATGAGGGCCCAAGACATCCTGTGAAAAATTTGATGCACCTACCAACCAGGTGAATGAATTTGGAAGCAGATTCAGCCCAGTCAAACCCAGTGTGGCTACGGCTCCGACCAACAAATCAATAAGCTTTGATTATGAGCTTCTCCTGGTGAGCCATTCCAGGATTCTTGTATAATAAATACTTGTTACTGTAGCCCATTAATTTATAATAATTGTATGCAATAATAACTAATAGAGGTTCTAAATCATTGGTGGATTCTGTATCCTGTGCTACTAAATCATCTTGGAAATTCCTTTGTATTGTATGTCATTGACCCTTCATTTAAAATTCTATCATACTCAATTGCCATTATATTGACACATGGCTAGGCTATGTATAACATTTTCAGAATGTTATACAAATACATTCTTTGTATTTTCAGAATACAAAGAATACAGATGGAATCTCACATATTTATAAATATTTAAAAGTTCTAGATGAAGCTAGCTAGATACCTATGAGAATGTACTTTATTCTGTCTTGACAGAGGTACCCTAAGATCCTAGAAAACCAGCTTCCCAAATTTAAAACTATCAGACATTTAGGAGTTTAGCACCTTGTTGAAGCGAGTCCAGGCTTCCACTACCCCAAGCACAATGAAATGCTCAGAGAAGGAAATTGAGTCTTAGTCACAGAACTTGTTCACTCGGTTTTATTGTGACCAACTGATGATATAGAATTGGTTTTTTCCATCTGTAAATAATAATAATAATAATAACCTAGCCTTTTCAATTCCCTAGTTGTTTATGATTGGTATAGTTTGGATAAATGTATCAAAATGAGTGAAATTCAAATTACATGCTAATTTACATTTACACACAGCCACCTGTGGGCTTTTTCCATGTTAGCCTGAAGCAGAACTAGCATATTAATTTAAATAAGTTTCTGAGAGACAGCCAAGAAATTGGCTCCTTCAAATCTCTCCTTTGGCCTTACTCAGAGAGAGATGGAGGAAGTGTCTGGAGAGGAACTACATTGGCTCGAGTTTGTGATCGAGCTGTGGATGGATGTAATTCTCTCACTAAATTTGACTGGAATATCCAGGTGATTCACAGAAAACATCAACTCCCTGTGAAGTCACAAGGAAAGCTGGTATACTTCCAAGAATTTTATCGTGTGAATTTGGTCTATTCTCTTGAGCATTTTAGCCCTCTACTCTCAAACTGTTCACTGTAAACAACCTCAGTGCAAACCCCAGTGGAAAGTGAGAAACAATCAAGAATTTAAATTTAACAACAGCAAAACCATTTATCTTCTGCTGCATAAAATAACCTCTGGTGCAGCCTCACATACACACCACATTTTTACATTTTCTAACTTGTATTCTAACTTGTGATTATTTAGTACTATTTATCTAGCCAGTGATTCAATGTCATCCGGAATTTTGAATTTATCATGTAAATAAAATTACATGGACAACTTCATCAAGGGTTACTATACGATGCCTTACAATTTTTAAAAATAATTCACTGATAGTCATTTTTTATTAATTGAACCCAATAATCTTTAGAACTTCGAAGTAGAGGCGGAAATTTTAAGATCATCATAAGTTAATTTGCATTCCTAAACATAACACAAGAGAATAAGATATATTTTAATTACATATTGGAAATATTCAGGATGGGAACAATAATGTAGTATCTGAAACATCAACATTTTATAGTTTTAGCCACAAAAGATATGTATATATATATATGTGTGTGTGTGTGTGTGTATAGATATGCATATATGTACACATATATATGATAATAGATACATAGATGATAGATAAAGGATAGATTAATTGATAGGTAATAGATAGCTAAAATTTAGATGATAAAGGTGATAGATAAATTGATAGATGATAGATAGATAGATAGATAGATAGATAGATAGATAGATAGATAGATAGATAGATAGGCAATCAATAGGTGTGTGTTTTCCAAATACCTTTGGTGCTCAAAGAAAATAGAGACATAAAGTTTTCTTTCCATAGACTTAAATGGCACTGGGGGTAATACAACATTTATTCATTCAGCCAATCAGCAAACACATAAGCATGACTTGTGCATCAGACTCTAAGTACTTTGAAATTAAAGGCATACTTCTTGAGGTGCTTACTAAGCACTACAGGGGAAACATTGGGGGGGGGGGGGGTTACAACAGGTCTTAGCACAGAGAACACTGAAGGTGAGAGGGGGAAGCTCAGAAGCCCGGGTTGGAGACTCCTGCCAAGAAGCAGTAACATGAAAACTGAGCCCAGAAAGGCATTACGGACATCCAGGCCTGAAACAAGATATCCCTGGAAATAGGGCCGAGGGTAATGAAAAGACAGAAGATTGTAATTGCCTGGCATGTTTAGGAAACTGCAAGCAGAGACGAGCAGGTAGCTAGATCTGGAGATTCAAGTAGGAGAAAGTAGATCATGTATCCAGAGATCATACAGCGCACACAGAAGCACACACACAGGGCACACAGACACATTTACATGCCCAGGTCATAGATTACACATCCAAATTAATAATCATGATAAGTAGACTAATTAAATTCATATTAATTAAAATATAAATTGAGGATTGTATAGGTAATAAAATTCTTAGCTTCTCATAGACTGTAGGCAAATTCATGTTTTATATAAATCTCACACACAGGTACCTTCAGTTAATGAGTGGTTCAAATCTCCTCCTCCTCCTCCTCCTCCTCCTCCTCCTCCTCCTCCTCCTCCTCCTCCTCCTCCTCCTCCTCCTCTTTCTCCTCCTCTGCCTTCTCTTCCACCTCCCACTGTTTCTCCCTCCTGCAACCAAACTCACTGGAAAGACACACAAGCTTCCCTGGAGATAGCAATGCTGGTCTCATGTTGGGTTCTCCATGACGAATTCTGTGTTCGGGATATTTGATAAAAACCTTACCAACACTATCTCTTTGATTTCTATTCTTAAAACTGCACTCAACCCATAGTAGGAGCCCAAAAAAACAATTGTACTAAGTAAATCACATGGGCTCTTATTAATATCTTTCCCATAGTGCACACAGTCACTGTTTTCAGTAGACAGTTGGTGTTCGGGCGAACCCGAAGGACTCCAAGGAAGGACTTCCAAACTTGTTAGAACACTAAAATACCATTATAGCATTTGTTTGCTCCTAAAATTATTTTTAAATAATATTTTTAAATAATTATCATTGAGAGCATGGAGTAGGGAGACTCTGATATTGTATGTGAAAAGATATGTTCACTTAAGATTATAATGCTTTTTTTATCACGCCTAACATAATTAATGCAAAACAGAGATGCATTGATTGAAGAGAAAAGGCATTGGGTGCACCATTACTTAAGCTGCACTGGAACCACAGAAATTATTGCACAAGAGGAAAACAAAATAACTAAGAGGAAAGCTGTTTCTACCTCTACTATGTTAATTAAACAGATAAAGCTTGCTCTGTCCCCAGTGCTTGTGTGGTAAGACACACCAGTTGTTAAAGAGAAATAAAAACTAAGGGTTTGTTTCAAAAAGCCATTTCCTGGTCTAGGAGGAGGGAGAGAATGTATAACTCTACAGTTTTATGAAGAGGACATTCGAGATCTTGAGAGTGTTCACATCCAGGAGTGGGGAGGCCTGGCTGCGACTTGGGAAGGAGGGAATGAAAGAGCAGTGGGAAGAGGAGAGAACAGGAAGAACAAAGAACCACGTGCTTCCAGGAACCCCAGTTGTGCAACAAGCCCTGTGTTAACAAGCCTAAATGTTAACAAATGTTGATCAAGCCGGGTGGTGGTGGCGCATGGCTGTAATCCCAGCACTCGGGGGGCACAGGCAGGCGGATTTCTGAGTTCGAGGCCAGCCTGGTCTACACAGTGAGTTCCAGGACAGTCAGGGCTATGCAGAGAAACCCTGTCTTGAAAAAACCAAATCTAAAAAACCAAAAAAAAAAAAAAAAAAAAAAAAAAAAAGTTGATCAAGATGTTTGGCTGTGGGTCTCCGTATCTGTTTCCATCAGGTGCTGACTGAAGCCTCTCAGCACACAGTTTCGCTAGGTTCCTGTCTGCAAGCATAGCAGAGTATCATTAATAATGTCAGAGATCAGCTCTCTCCCATGGGATGGATCTCAAATTGCACCAGTCATTGGCTGACTGTTCTCTCAATCTCTGCTCCGTCTTTATCCCTGTGCATCTTGTAGACAGGACAAATTAGCCCTGGCTGTGCTTAAACTTACTCTGTGAGCCAAGTTGGCCTCAAACTCACAGAGATCTGCCTGCTTCTGTCTCCCACATACTGGGATCAAAGTCATGTGCCACCAATGCCCAGCTTATTCTTTAATTTTTAATTAATGATGTGCATGTGTTTGTGTCTGTGTGTGTCTTTGTATGAGAGCTTATGCACATGAGTGTAATGTCTGCAGAGGCCAGAAGAGGAGCTAGAGTTACAGGCAGTTGTAAGTCACATGATGTGGGTGCTAGGAATTGAACTCAGTGCTCTTAACTGCTGAGCTGTTGCAAGATATTTCCTATCCAATGACATTGAGACAGTGAGAGGCCTATGATTGGAGAGAAAAGAGGAGGCAGAGCTAAGGATTGGGAGGTCAGAGCAGATGCACAAGTGCTCCTCCTTAGAGAAGGCAGTCGTGGGAGGTCGGAGACTCAAGATGGCTTCAGACGATTTTCTGGAGTTTTTGAAAGGTTAGAAATGTTGGGATTAAACTTTTTATCATTGTAAATTGGCATCATGTAGTTGTGAGTTTCATACACATAAATACAATTGGTTAGCTATTTAATATTGAGTCATGCTTTACCAGGTATTTGGAGGGACTGGGTGCAGGGCAGGAGCGCAGGACTCCAGAGGGAGAGTTAACTGAGCCATGGCTGAGCGAAATAGCCCTGAGAAGGTCAAGTGGCCTCACAGGGCTGGAGAGTTTGCGGTGTCTGAGCAATTAAGGTCTGGGCACCACTGTGGAGAGTTGACAGGGCAGTTCTTATTTAATAATTTCCACTACACTGAGCCATCTCGTTAGTTCCTTGTTTCAAACTTTTAAACAATTTCTTATCCTAAAGTTAGAACTGGAGGTAAAGTTTCCCATGCTTCTAAGACCCAGGCCACAAAATTATAACTCTTAGAAAGTAGCCAGGGGGAGCTCTGACGAGAACCACAGTCCAGCCGCCCTGGTGAGAAGATTGACTGGAACAGAGATTGTCACAGATGGCTGAAGGCTGTACAATAGCTATCCTGTAACTGCAGCAGAAAGTCCTTCAAGCACTCTATGTCCTTTCTCTTTATAAAGCACGGTGACATTTCATAGGGAATCATCCTGGAAAGCATGACAGTCAGGCATTGTAATCATGAAATCTGAAGGTGTTTGGCACAGTCTCAGTTCTGTGAATATCCCCTCAATACGAATCACAGCAGTCGCCATGGGTGTGGCCGTGACTTTCAAGGTGAGTCTGTAACAGAGGGGAGAGCAGGAAGCAGGATGCTAGCAGCCAAGACATCCCATCCTCCTCTCCTATTTAGTACCACCAACTAAAAATATAGCAATAAAATAATTAACAAAAACAGTTTCTATTTCATTTGAAGGCCTGCATGGGGAGGAAATTCTCTTCTGAAGTGTGGCCATGGTAGATGGCCCATACTCCAGTGGAGGGCCTCCGCCCACGAGCATGCAGGCAGCTGGAAGCAGACTTGGGATGATATGGAGTTGGAAGACAACTCCTTTGGGAGGAGGTCTGGATGGAGTTTGGGAGGGTACAGTGTAGGAGGTGGATATCATCAAAATACACCTATTAAATTCTCATAGAATAAATAAAAAGTATTTTTTAAACCTATGCATACAATTGCCATATAACCTAGCGTTTGTCCCATAGATTAAAAAAAAAAAAAATCCTATACAAACACATCAATCGTGGTTTTATCTATAATAGTCAGAAACAAGAAATCACCACACATAATTCCAGAGGTGAATGGAAAGACTGGGGTGCATATATGGCACAAAGCACAGTACTCAGCTGTGACAAAGGAATAGATTATGACATGCACAACCTACAGGAGCCTTTAGAGAATTGTACCAATTGGAGGAGAAGCTAAAGCCCACTTGGCACAGACTGTAACTGCATTCTTATCATGTATGTAAATGACACAAGACAGAGAGGAGACTGGTGTCCACCCAAGGTCAGGAATGCTGAGCCAGTAATAACTCACCAGAGGGGGTCCTTGAAGGGACAATACAATTAAGTATCTAGATCACAATGATTATTACCTGAAACTATAATCATAGCAACAGTGACTGAGTTACACATGGACACACACACACACACACACACAGCCATGTGTATGCTTATACCAGCATTAGTTCCCTGGTTATGATATTGTGCTTCAGTTATTTAAAATATTAATATTGTCAGACGCTGGATCCAAAGTGCACACAATTTCCTTATCTGTTTTCAACTCCCTGTATTTATACAATCATCTCAAAATAGAAAAAAAATTTAAACAGCCCCAAATGATATACATTTGTCTAGGATATGGCAATATTGCAAATGCTCAGAACAAATCCGTTGTGGAAGTGAAGTTTTAACGTGGCATACCTCCTTAGACACATCTCCTTGACATTTATCACTTACATTTAAATTTCTCTTTTCTTTTAGCTGCTTTAACTCCAAGATCAAGTTAAACACGCACACACACACACACACACACACACACACACACATGGGCTGGTGAGATGGCTCAGTGGTTAAGAACACTGACTGCTCTTTCAGAGGTCCCGAGTTCAAATCCCAGCAACCACATGGTGGTTCACAACCATCTGTAATGGGATCTGATGCCCTCTTCTGGTATGTCTGAACACAGCTACAATGTACTTTTATATAATAAATAAATAAATCTAGTTTTAAAAAAATCACATATGAGCCCCAAAGTATTCTTTTATGTGTCGCAAAAGTGTTTTAAGCAGTGTGTGTGTGTAATCTCTCTGCCTGTGGCATATGGGTAGCATGTAGAATATAGTAATTACAGGGAGAGCTCTGAGATCTGCCACCTACTTCCTGTGTAACTTCACAAAAGATCTTACAGATCAATTATTCATCTATAGAATCTGTATAATGATTTTTATCAAAAAAAATGTGCAACTGCACAATTAACTGCATTAACACATACAGAGGACCCGAGAAAGGTGCCTGGTGCACAAGAAGCACTCGGGAAACGATGACAACTGTTAGTTCTCACCGTCCCTGCACACCTTCGAACAGGTATCAGATCATCAGTTTACATAGGGCCATGTGACCTGCCTAAGACAGGAAGGAGATGTAGCCTATTGTTTGCACCCAAAACTTTGTACTCTTCCCCAGCATCTGACAATAATAACAATAACTCTAATAAAAGTGACACAGTTATACTTCATGAGGGAATTGTCACTCAGATGTATGTGTCCTCGCCAAAAAGATCCAACTAATAAGTAGTAAGATCAAAAGCCTGGACCAGAGTCCAGCGTTTCATCGATGACACTGTACATGGGCCGTGGCTTTATAAACTCATCCTAGATACAATTCCTAGACATTCCTAGACATGTTGTTTTCCAGATAGTATGTTAGGTTTGAAGACAATGAAAGGCATGGAATAACCCTCGATGCCAGTGGTTTGCAATCCAGTTGAGACAGGAAGCTACATGACCTAGCAAATGTCACCTTGATGGCATGAAATAGGTACCCCAGAGTCACAGAGCAGAATCTGGCCCAACCAAAGAGGTTCTATGCAGGACCACCCCTCCAGGTGAAGACAGAGAAGGAGGGACAGACTAGGCCAAAGGCCCCTGTGTAGACATGTTGGAGCCAGGGAGAAGTTTGTTGGGGAGAGATCTTAATATACATAACAGAAGAATGGGGAAGCTAATAGTTTACATAGAAATCAGAGCAAGGGATGCCTAGACCTTAAACCAAGAAGTCTGAATTTTAGCAGATAGCTGAGAGAAAGAAACGGGCTTTTAATGCTATCTCAGTCTTCCTTGAGGTCTAAGTCTGGACCTGGGCTTCTGACTTCTTTAGGGCAAAACAAAAATCAAAAACAAACAAACAAGAATGAGAGACCAAGCTAAAGACACACTGTTATCAGAAACGATAATTAGCAAATAACTATAATGCTGTAAGAAGAACAGTTCCAGATACACTTGATCAGCTGGATGACTGACAAATGGTGGCAAAACATGACTCCTCGATAACCATGGCGGCACACACCTGTGATCTCAACACTCGGGAGGCTGGGCCAGGAGAGTCTGAGTTTGACAGCAGCTAGGCTACATGCTGAGATGCTGAGATACTGCTTCAGAAATAAATTAAACTTGAAACAGAGTGACTTAGATTCAACAAGGACCCATGTCTCTGGGTATACATGCAGAGTGTGTGTGTGTGTGTGTGTGTGTGTGTGTGTGTGTGTGTGTGTTAATGCAAATGTGTGCAATGTGTGCAAGTGTGTGTGTCTGTGTGTGAGTGCAAGTGTATGTATGAAAATGCAAGTGTGTGTGTGCATGTGAGTGCAACTGCGTGATATGTGTGTGTCTGTGTGTGTCTGTGTCTGTGTGTGTGTGAGAGTGCAAATGTGTATGTGTGTAAGTAGAAGTATAAAGGATACATGTCTCTGGGTATGCATGTAGTGTGTGTGTGTGTGTGTGTGTGTGTGTGTGTGTGTGTGTGTGTGTATGTGTGTGTGTGGGCGATAAAGATGAGCCTACTTTGGGATCACTAAGAGATCCAGTCTTAGAATCCCCAGGACTTCCAGACTAAGAGTAGCACACAACAGTCTTGTGTGTCCTAGGAGAGACGTGGAACAGCATGTTCTTTGGGAGTCAGAAAAAGTCAGGAGAGGCAAGGCAGTCGATGTGCTGTGTTGGATGTCACAGAACTGAAGTGCTTGTGCTCAGATGTGAACAAAGACATGGGTCGCCCTAACACTCTCTCCCACAATCAGAAATCAATGCTCCCAATACGACTCAAATATTGTCACTGAAATATCACCGTGGCCATTAAAAGTTATCTTCCCAAGGATGATGGCTTTAAAATTCTGAACTGGAATGAATGTATCGTCCCCAGTAAATTAGCCACTGGCTCTCCCCTGGCCTAGTTTTCCTCAGTGTCTCATTTGATTATTCCAAGCAGGCCCATCTATTTTCCTCTTTGGCAAGCAGACAAGGAATGAGGAATGGAAGTTATATTAAGAAAAAAGTGAATGTACTGCAGTGCCTACTTGAAAGCCTTTCTGTGATAAAAGGACGGAACTTGGTCTGGGAGAGACATAGAGTTACCCATAAATGCTCTCTCTACAGGTGTGCTGTGAAGGGAGGCAACACAGCCTGGAAAGCGAGGTGTGCAATTAAATCCCCGCCAGAGAGGTTTATGAGACAGTATCAGAGGGGAAGTGCAACCAGGTTGTGTCAGACCACAGACTGCAGAGAGGGAAAAAGTGGGATTTGTAGAGATAAGGACAAATACAGTTGGCAACAAAAAAGGCATTAGCATAATTAATGCCCAACCCCTCCCTTCTGCTCTCTGAATGGGAGCAGAATGTCCCCTCCTGCCTCCTCAGGCCACCTGGAGCCTAGCAGGTAGACAGGATCCTAGAGACAATGCCAGACAAGAGAGCAAACTGCTCTCCAAGAGAAAAGTCGGGACCAGTCAGTAACGGGTGACAGGGTGTATAACCCCTCAAATGATGTATTTCAGCCTTCCGCCGCATCTGAAATGGCAGGTGGCAAAGCTCTGACCCCAAAAGAAAACAATTTGCACTGTTTGCACCCGTGGGGGAATTCATGGGCGGTTACTCTCTCTTCACGCTCAGTGGGTGCCAGTGGAGGTCACTGAGAAGAGGAAATGTTGTGTCTGCTGGGCAGCTCAGCCCAGTGGAGCCTCAGATACTCGAGCTGTGGGTTCTAATTCTGACTCTGCTGTTAATTTCCTATGGGACCCTGGAAGCGTGTACTTCTCCCGGTTTCTTTCTTGGAGACATAGGCTTGAACCTTATCTATCAGTAAGGAAGGAATCAGGGATGCCATCCCAAATCCCACCCCACTGGCTCATCCCACTGGGTTAATACTAAGTTAAAATGTTTCTAACTACAACTAAACTAGAAACATTTAAATCTTGACTGTGGGTAAATGCATGCTTTACTACAACCAGAAAAGATGGACATATTTTTCCAAAATAATAAACCTCAAATGGGGTACAATGTCTTTGAGTGAAGAAATCTGGAACAGTATGCAAATGCCAGGTTTTATTTATTATTACTAAATTAAGAAAGAATGTTTTATTGTGGAGTGGTTCTGGTATTTGACACAGGGTTTCACGTAGCATTGTATAGCCCCCAACTCCCATATAGCCAAGGCTAGCCCTGACCTCCTGATTGTTCTACTTCTCCCTACCTTCCAAGTCCTATTATAAACATTCACTAATGCTTCTCCCTTTTATTTATTTATTTGTTTATTTATTTATTTATTTATTTATTTATTTATTTATTTTGGTAAGTGGTGTTTGTATGGACACCATAATGTACATTAGAGGTCTGGAAACTGTGAGCAGGAGTTAGTGGTCCTCTTCTGCTACCATGAGGGTTCTGGGACTCCAACTGAGGTCATCATCCTGAGGATCATCTCACTGGTCCTCAAGAAAAAAAAAAATGAGCCTGTGAAGTCCTGAGGATACATGCTCCTCCCTGTCTCCCACTAAAGCATCCATTTGTTTGTATTTATCCAGTATCCTCCCTGCCTGACATTCACTGGGCACTCAAAATGGTAAGTGATCAGACAGTAATCAGATCCCCCTCCTCCATACTCTCCAAAACACCCCAGCAATCATGGCATGATTCCCCTTGCAGGAGATACGCAGAGCGGCAGATTCATAGCAACAATGTGGAATCCCAACTACCTGAAGCCAGGGTTAAGGATAAGGGATTAGTGACTGATAAATGTCTAATTTCTCTTTCATGTGATTAAGAATATGTTGGGAAGACATTGGGTGTTGGTGACCTAACATTGAAAATGTACTTATGACCACTGAATTGTACACTTCAAATGAACCTCATTTATTGTTTTTAAATTAACACAAACAGCAACAGTCAAAAACAGCGTCTGAAAATAATCTTTCTTCCTCTTGCCAAAGTGAAGAACTGCATCTCTGGGGTGATGGGGGAGGGGATCTCTCGGTTCTCTGTTCCCTTTGGGGAAAGTGACCCCACACACACACATTCTTTATCATCTTAAATATTCTGACACTAAGAACACTACTCAATTCAGGCTGCTTCCAGAACAGTGAGTATTATCAAATTTTCATTAGCTTGGATGCTCACTAACTGTCCCTTCCCACGGCCGAGTAAATATTCTTCCCACATGAAACCTGAGAGACAAATTGTCTTAGCTCTGAAATGTATTTTCACGTCCAAGTTCAGACAAGTGTGACAGTTTCCTACTCTCCGATCCTCTCTTGAATGGTCTAGCGTAGCTTGAGTTTCCGGCTTCCTTCAGCTTGAGTTTCCGGTTTCCTTTACCTTCCTATTCTTTCCCAAAGGCAAGTTGTAAACACTGATAGAGAAACCAACCTCACAAGCCTGGAGCTTTGGCTGGGAGCCCCTGGGAAGAGAGAGGTGCCCTCATTGGATGAGCAAGGAACAGCCTCAAGGAAGCTGAGTGCTGCTTCTGTTTCTCACAGACTCTGAAGACCAAGGTTCCAACATCTTCCACCATGTTCCCTTCCAACACCTCTCTATGCGAAAGGACAGACTGAACACTAAGAACCTCACTGTGGTTTAGCAGATGACTTCCTGAGGGGGCTCACTATGAAAAAAGATTTAAGCAGACCAGCAGTGTCTGGGTTCTTCCAGAATTAAATCACTTTGGTTGGGGTCTAAGACTAATCCAATGTACACAACCCTCTACTAAGTCATTAGTGTTAGAGTCAAGTAGTTGAATTTGGGGTTCTCTTGTCATAGTATTGACCCACATGTTCCTTGTACTACTTTAAGAATGTAATAGGGGATTGGAGAAGTGTCTCCATGGTTAAAAACAGCACACTTACAGGGGTCCAGGGTCTAGTTCCCAGCACCCAACGGTGGCTCACAACCACCTGTAATGCATATACTCAGGCACTCGTATTAAATAAATACATCTCTTTAAAGACTGTGACTTACATGTTGAAACATGTCAGCTTCGAAAATCACCTGAAATTTCATCTTCAGTTGCTTTACATTATTATTCCGTTCTTTAAATGTGTGCCTTACTAACAAGCAACACTCTCAGCCTTACCTCTAGTAACATTCTGAAGAAGGAAGATTCAGACAGTGGTTTTGGTGACAGCCCACCCACTCTCTCTGGTGAGTCTGGCAACATCCTTGCCTAACCCACACTGCCACAAACAATACCCACCCACACCCATGATGAACAAAAGCTGCCTGGACTTTGGCAAACGTTCCCTGCTGGCTTCAGCCCTCCCCCTCCCCCCTCCCCCTCACCCCTCCCCTCTCCGTTGAGAGCTGCAGCGATGGAACAGCTGCACAATGGACACTGAATAACTACTTGTGACAGCACCATCCTTTGAAGCTCCTAAACAACCATCATCCCTCTTGCCTCCGACCTGTTAGGATGCCCTCCATCCCCGGGGAATAGCATAATTCCTACCAACAAATCTGTCCTGTTGTGTAGTCCATGCATGTAGTGATTTGAAAAGCACCTGACTCCATCCCTTAAAACTCCATCGTTGGGGCTGGTGAGATGGCTCAGTGGTTAAGAGCACTGACTGCTCTTCCAGAGGTCCTGAGTTCAAATCCCAGCAACCACATGGTGGCTCACAACCATCTGTGATGAGATCAGATGCTCTCTTCTGGTGTGTCTGAAGACAGCTTCAGTGTACTTATATATAATTTTTTTAAAATCTTTAAAAATAAAAAATAAAAATAGGGCTAGAGAGATGGCTCAGCGGTTAAGAGCACTGACTGCTCTTTCAGAGGTCCTGAGTTCAATTCCCAGGAACCACATGGTGGCTCACAACCATCTGTAATGGGATCTGATGCTCTCTTCTGGTGTGTTTGAAAACAGTTCCAGAGTACTCATATAAATAAAATAAATCTTTAAAAAAAATAAAAATAAAACAATAGTTTAAAAAATAGTTTAAAAAAAACTTGTGCTGAGAAGATTAAGCTAACACTTGAGTCAAGCTTGAGGGAGTGGGTGCTTGAAGATGATGGGATGTAGATGAAATCAGAGCCGACCAGACACCGTCACCACCGTACACAGCGAATCTACTGCAACCTGACAGAGAACTCAGAAATGTACAAAACACAGAGAAGCAGAAGTGCACCATCTTCGCAGAAAGCATCACTCACTTCACAGGCACTCGCTGCAAGGGCAGAGGGCAGAGGGCAGAGGGCACTGCCCGTATGCCACATCCATATCATAGCTCCTGAGCTCTTAGAGACAAAAATAACCATTCTCTCCAAGAGCTGTTCCTGAGCCGATGTGGCAAGTGTGTCCAGCTTCGGTCTCACCGGAACTATTTCCCACCCTCTTCCTCCATGATCCCAACACCAGCTTCATAATCCTTGCAAGATGATGATGTAATTAAAATCCTCCAGAGCCCCGGTCACAGGAAGCCAATGCAACCTATCCGTGTCTGTCTCTCCCCTTCATGTTTCCCAGACTCACTAATGAGTGTGGGGGAGTATTTTTTTTTTCAATCTAACACCAAATTAAAATAAAATAAAATAAAATAAATAACAACCTGGCATTAGAAAGAAAGCTGCTTCCACCCCTGCCATATAATTAGGCCTACAAATGGGCGTGCTCATTTGAGGTGAAGATAAATCTATTTTCAAATAGCCAGAGCACGATCTGAGAAAGGGCAATTTTATGAGGAATTAACAGCTCTATACGTTCCCTCAATTGACCGAGTATCTGTGGTGTTCTCCAAGGTGAGAGGCAGGCTAAGACCACTAAGTAACATTTCAGTTCTTCAGTCCCGACCGTCACGATGCACAGGGAGCAGGAGCCGAGACCGCAGCTTAAGCGCAGGCGTGTATTGTTAAGTGTGACATGCTCAATTTATCATTAGTTATGAAGTAAGAACGGATGAGTACACATTCAATTTAGTTCAGCCGCTCTCTTCATTTATCACGTCCTTCTCCATCCATCATCCTACCCCCACCCTTTTGATTTGAACAAATAACACACTTTCATAAGTTTAATCTAATTAATCATAATTGTAAGGTAATGTTCCCTTAATGAACCATACATCTGATTTTATAAAGTTTGTTGCAATTTTAATAAAATGTGTTCCAGATAAAAATCTGCAAATGTTCTCTCTGAAGTCAGACTGCATCATCATTTCTTTCCCTGTAGATACACACACACACACACACATACACACACACTTTTCTAGGTCTGATGAAGACACACCACCGTTGAAAGCCATGAGAGCCTGTGGCCGTAACAACAACCCTTTCTGTAAACTGCAAAATGTCCGTGGTTTTATGAGGTAATGTAGGAAGTTAAGAAAATTGATAGAGGAATAATGGGACAGCAGAGGATTCCGCTCTACCGTTATTATGAATTTGAAGCCAGGCTTTGATGGTCGATATATTGATAAAAGCTCGGGACTGCTTGCCTGGCATACAGGAAGCCCTGGGTTCCACCCCAGTATGTGTGAACAGCACTCAGGAGCTGCAGACAAGAGAATCAGGAGTTCAAGGTCATCCCCAGCTACTTGACAAATTCAAAGCCAGCCGGGGCTGCTTGAGACTTGAAAGAAAAAAAAAACCCACAAAGATAATGAAACTGAGTAAAAACAAGCTATCCCTTGTGCGTTTATGGTACAGCTCATAGAACCTCTCTTCCTAATGAACCTGAAAAGAGCTCATAGGAGAGATGGAGTAAATATGTTTAAGTCTTAGTTCTTCCCTATTTTGTGCATTGTGCCTTCGCTGAACCTGCGCAAGCTTTGGTTAAGATGACAAGAGCATCAGAGAGCCCCCACCCCCAAAGCCAAAAGAACAATTCAAACTCTTGCCTTCGAATTAAGTGACTGAGCCAGCAGAGGTTGGGGAGTCTGGCTCAAGGTGCGGGCGGTGGGATAGGGAACAGAAGAAACTTTTGACTGCCGTTCTAGTGCTGCTTCCCACCGTCTACACCACAGCCGCCTCCTGGGCCCGTTAGCTGTTTGATCCACTGCCTTCCATTAGGAAGTAAAATTCAGTAGAGCCTGTGTTAATACGCAGGAGCTATTGTATAGCACGTTATAAGTCACACTGCCACTATCAAAGACGGGACAGTCCCTCAAGCCCTAGGGTTTAAACACTAGGCTGCGCATGTGCTCCAGCCCTGCCTGCCCAGCCGTCGACTGACTGCTGCTCTTTATCTCGTTCCTGGGCCCTTTACAATCTCATTAGTGACACTCGGACCATTCACCCTCGCTCTCTTCCTTGTGTTCTTGACATTCTCAGGCCAGGATTTTTCTTAAATACCCTTTCTCCAGGTGACGGCAGGACGAGACACTGGCCAAACTGTGGAATCAATTAACATAAATATACAGAATAGGGCCTATTAGTCATTCCCTCGCTTTATGGTTTAAGAGCAGAAACCATCCAATAGTCCTGACATCCACCTTAGCAAAATGCTTCTCTGGCCTGATACTGATTACAAATTTCATTCATTATCCACTGTGGAGCGGGTCTCATTAGAGACCAACGAGTAAAAAATGACCACATCCTCACCAGCAAAAACACATGGCCCGGGTTAATTCTTTTCTAAACGAAAACCAAATAAATCTGCTGATGCTGCTCTTCTCACACGCTGACCGGTGTGAACCTCCAGTCTTTGGGTGGACTGTGATGACGGCTTAGCCAGGCCCGTAAAAGAGTGGGCTTTGCAAATCCTTTGATAGATAAATTTCCACTGCCAGCAATTTGCTCTCAGTTAATAATCAATGCATCTCAGCTGGGAAGTGTGAGCCATTCTTAAAACCAGGCATTATTGGCTAATAAAAAAAATGATATCATACCAATAATACTACCAGACCCAAAGAAATGTTCGTAATGTATTCGTTTTTTAAGCCAGGCTAGAAAACAGTACAGCAGCTTGATCGCGTCTGAGGTTTGTATGACTACATTGCCTTTTAGATTAAATCGTAGGAACTGGAGAGATGGCTCAGTGGTTAAGGGTGAGAACCACTCTTGCTACCGACTGGAGTTCAGTTCCCAGCACTCACAGGCAGCTCACAACCACCTGTAACTCTGGCTCCAGGAGTTTTAACACATCTGGCCTCTTAGGACACCTGGTCTCACATGTATATGTGTATACACACACTCACATATGCACACTCACATATGCACACTCACATATACATTCACACACGGGCACAAACACACACACTTTTAAATTATAAAAACAAACATTAAGAAAGTAGATAGCGCATATCATCATGTTAGTACTATGTGTAATAATCGTGGAAATAATAATTTGTTTATTATGTAGGCCAAAATTACATTTGAATCACTATGTAAGACTTGACCTGTACTATTTATTGTTGTCCCTGGTGTTTGCTGTGTTCCCAGAGAAGGACAACTCAATAGACCTTCAGAGTGAGTAAAATTGAGGTTGTTGTTGTTGTTGTTATAGTCATTTATTTTTGCGATCCCTACATGGACTGATTATCCCTTTGTGATAAAAAAAAAAAAGCATTGATACATACATTTCCACTTATTACTTCATCAGAAAGTCTTGACTTTGGAATGTTCTTCTAAGAAACAGTTGGAACCAATGCCTTAAAGAGCCTGGTGAAAAGTTCATTCATCTGGGAAGTCAGTGGAAATTAGATAAGAAACTTACATAATGCAAATCAGATATCCGGGCTGCTAAGAATTCGAGCAGGTGTCTCTCTCCCAATCAATAGCTAATTGAACAGGGGCTGTGCACCAGGCATTCTAAAGTTCCTTGGGATTCAGGGGGCCGGATACAGGGAGCAGAATGGGAAAAAGAGCCTCTGACTCCAAGGAAATTACATATTTTATTGGCAGAACGGAGCCCATACACATGTAATTTCATCTGCAATACAATAAAACGTGCTACAGCACCGGTGAGCTAAGTGCTGGTTTCAGCCAGAGGAAGAACGAAGGACCAGGCAGTTAGCAGTTAGCGTGGGGGGGTGGGGGTGGGGGTCTGAGGAGGCTTCAAAGACCGGCTGGCACCTCATAAGATCCGTAGCTGGGCTTTGATAGATGGGCGGAGTGGGAGGTCTTTTCTACATTTAACCTTGAATTAAAATAAAACTAATTCCCAATAGGCTGGCATTTAATCACTGCAGAATCAAAAGGCCAAGCAGACTCGCTAAACACTCAGGGACAGATTTCCCCCCTAAGGCAGAGGGCATGCAGCAGCAACAACAAATTACAAACTTTGCCCCGGAGTCCGACGCTCGCTCAGGCCTCCCCTGCCCAGCCCGCCGAGGAGCAGCGACAGGTCCTGGGCATTCAATTTGTTTTCTCCAAAGTGCATTCCACCGTCACCTGACTAGCATACTCCAGTGGGTTTTTGCTTATTGTCTGTTTCGACCAACCGGAAGGAAAGCTGAAAAAAGAAGAAGAAGAAAAAAAAAAAGCAAGCCACGGCTTTTGTCTGTTTTATTCCCATCTATATCCTCCCGACCCGACCCGTGACAGTTTCTAGTCTATGATAGGCGTTCAGTACGTGATGCCCTAGTGTGAGTAGGGCTCGTTGCAAGGCATTCTGAACTGGAGAAATCTCGCTACCACCCTAACAGTCCCACAAGACACGTGACATCCTGTAAGTGTGTGCATTCGGATCAACAAATTCAGAATACTTCACACCAGAGGTTCCCACATTAATCACCCTGGAAAAGATTTTAAGAGGGTGGGGCCAAACCCTACAGAAATGCCGTCAACTTCACTATATTTCCTCAGTCCTTCATCATGTGTTCACTTAAACATTAATTTATCTTTGTCCTATTCAAAGTATTAGTCTATATAATAAAGAAAATGTTCCTGTCCCAGGTTGGTAGGAGGACATTCCCAGGCCTTAGCAATTTTCCTATTGTTGGAAGTGTCCCTGTGGTTCCCGGTGTGTCTGTGTCTCACGTCCGAGTTTATGCTTACAAGCCAGAAAGGTCAACTATGTGACCAGAGAGCTGATGCTTTGAGCCTGGGGACTCCACACAATCTCCAGCAAGGGAGGGACAGTTGCAGCCAACAGTCGAGTTGCCAGTAAGGGCTATGACAGGCATGCTCTCTGAGATCATTTACTTAGCAGATGTGAAGCCCTGTGCTCAGTCTCCAGCACCGATAACAACGTTGGATGTTGAAGCTTGGGTGAGCTTCCTAGTTGGTGAAATGACTGGGATGCTGGAAGAGGGAGGCTCACCTCACTTCACATGTAAAGAATATGGAAGGCTGTCTATTCCAACCGTCCAGACTCTTCCTTTCTGTGCTTTTTATAATGAAACTGTCATTGTACGTGGGTTATCCTGCACACATCCCATGCTAAATGACCAACCCTATACATGCTGTGGGAACTCCTTAATTTATAGTAAACTGCTCAGAAGAATGCATAGCCTGAGGACCTTCTAATCTGTCTCCAACATTCAAAGCAAGAGTCATCCTGATGGATGCTGAACCTTTAATCTGTGACATTGGCATGAACTCTGCGTGGTTAG
>NC_067482.1:9230856-9323356 GCF_947179515.1 Apodemus sylvaticus
TTCAGTGTCTCCACCAGACTGTGCAGGGCCCCCGCCATCAGGCTGCACCCTGCTGGTTCCCAGCTGACCCCACACCCCACACACCCTCTTGGCTTGGCTTCATTTTGCTCGTCTGATCACACTTAGCTGTCCTGTTAGGGAACCCGGCCTCAGGCAGTGAGCCTGCCTGCTGTGCATCCTTGAAACTCTCCAGGTAGGGGTCCTTAGGCACCACATGCTCCTCTGCAGTAGCTGCCAACGGTTAGCCCAACTGACTTGTGTCACCTCCTGTTATGGCCAGAGTCTTAGCCCGAACAAGCATTCATGTTTTGAAATCCTAACCCTGAATATTTCATATTTGCAGATTAGGCCTCTGAGAAAATGACTAACTTAAAACAAGGGTCTAGGTGAGCAGCTGTCCTGTACTGCAATTCCAGCTTTTGACAGGACTGTGAGGTCCAGGTCAGCCTGAGCTACAAAACCAGACCACTACAAAATGTGCAGAGACAGAAGCCCGCTGACAGCAGACCAGTGCTAGCATCAAGGGCGGCCTCCAGCATACAGAAGACGGAAAAACTAATTTTCTTGCTTAAGGAGCCCTAGGAAGCCACTGACCCCTCCATGGTGAGGCCCCACTTCAGATGGAGTCCACCTCAAACTCTCCTGCCCTCTCCACTCACTTCTCCCTCCATTCAAGTTCTGGCCCTTCCTGTGTCTGCTGCAGCAGTAAGCAGAGAAAAAGACCCCGGAACTTACTTACCTTACATGGTAAAGGCATTGCACCTCTGCCTGAACTAAGGGCCGGATAAGCAAATAGCCCTCTTGGATCTAGAATACAGAGTAATCACAGGCTTTCTTGTTGCAGGAAGGAGATGAAGGGAAGTAGAAGATGCCATCCCAGAAACAAGAGCTGCAGTGAGGGAGGCACAGAGGAAGGGAGGGCGGGAGGGGCTGTGGGGTGAAGCCTGCGAGAGGGCTCACAGCTCAGACCCAGAGGGAGTCAGGCCTGCTGGCACCTTCACCTTAGCCCCGTGAAGCTGATTGGAGGCTTGCAGTTTCCAGAACTATAAGCCCACACACTTGGTCTGTTTTAAGCCACTAGATGGATAACAATCTGTTATATATAAAATTAACAACTCCAGCTTGTATAACCCATCTTCCAAATTCCCCAGGAACCTGCCTGGTCCATACCTCAGAACCTACGCTAAGAGTTATGGTCCAGCCGTAGCCACAGCAACGTAGTTTGGGATTACTGCCTTAAACTCTCACTTCTCGGAGGTCTGGGTGTTCAAATTTGTTGAGAAATTTTCTGTCTCCTGTTAGAAAGGAATACTCAGAGTCTTCCCAACTCCACCCACCTCTCCAACACCAGGGTGTCCCCAGCACACCACACTGGAAACACCTGATGAATACTTGCTGTTCCTTGTGACGAGCGAACTAACCTTTGAGTGTCCCTTCCAGGGCTGCTCTCAGGCATAGTTGATGCTCTTCAAAGAACAAACTGCAGTTCGCAGTGTAAGGTGTCACAGTAAGTATGTTTTCATGTCATGTGCACAGGATCAAAACTGTAAATCATGTAATGAATACCAAACACAAATATGAGAAAGGTTCTAGGACATGTGCTGGTCCCAGTGTTGCTTTGCCTTGTGACAAACACCGAAAGTCCATCCGTGCTAAGCTTCTTGTTTGAAACTACCCTGTGAGTAGAACCCCTGAGTTATCAATGTGGTCTTTAAAAATAGACTCCTGGGCCAGCCCAGATGGCATGCATCTTTAATCCCAGCACTCCGGTACCAGAGGCAGGACTCTGTGTACCTGTCTGTCACGTTCAAGGACTGTAGAGTCCAGAGAAGATTGAGTGTAGTATTGTGAACGTTTATGGCCTGAGAATCGTTTTCTCAAGCTGCACTCCAGAAAGCTCTACATCTTGCTGTCCTCAGTGAGCCAAGCCTCATTCCTGACTCTGGCCAACGTGAGGACAAATCTGTTCGTTCCGTAACCGTAACCAGGCAGGAATATGCTGTTTCTTTTACAACCTGTGACTTCCAGCGGCACTGAATATTTTGCAATGTGTTAGTAGGAGATTTTTGCTTCTTCCTTATGACTTGCCTGGGTGCCTTTGCCCATTGGGTAACATATTGGGGGTTCGTGCTGCCTTGGTGGATATTGGTACCCAGGATCTGACATTAGACAGACTCCTGTTCTCATTGATAAGATCATCGCTTTCTTGGTAGAAGGAGGATTTTTAGATTTTGTGCTTTATACAGAACTCTCTTCTTTGGAAAAGGGAACATGTTTAACATCAATGGATGACCTAGCTGATCATCAAACACTTGAAACGTCGCTATGTGGGAGACCCAGGCTACTTGCTTCTGACAGAGATGAATTTTTCCATCTTAAGTTTTTAGCACTGTGTGTAGCACCATGCCATCCAGTATGGCAGCCACACAAACACTGAAATGTGTCTCTTCTGAACCCAAGTATAAAACACACACTTAACTATGAAAACTCTGTATTAAAACTCACCAAATATGGGGGCTGGCTTCAAATGTCTGATCTCCCTGCCTTGGAGGGAAGACTGGGTGGGATTGCATGGTTTTTGGCACCATGCCTGGCTCCCAAATGCATTCTTTTGTTTGTCTCCACAGACAGCCACCCCCCTGCAGCCATACAGACCCCAGTCACTATCTGCCCTCCCAGGGATCACTGCAGCAGCTTCCCAATTAGTCATCACCCACCGCACTCCTCCTCCCTCATTACAGGCACCACAACATCTGCCCACCCCTTGGAACCTCCCTGAGACTCCAGGCCTCCCTCAGTGTGTAGCTGAGGTCCCGGGCGTGGTCTGTGTGGTCAGACTCTGGTTACCTGCTATGCCCCTCCTCTGCCTCCCTCCCTCCCTCCCTCGGTTCTAGAAACGCCCCCTCGGAGGTTGCCATGGCTGTCTTCCCCCCCATTCCTCCCTCCCTCCCTCTCTTCCTCCCTCCCTCCCCACTTTAATTGTTGCCATCTCCCCAATCCTTCTGTCTCTGTTTTCTGGACTCACACAGCACACAGGATCCTAATTGCACTTCCCCTGCTTTATCTACCGATATAAAGTTGGTTTGTCCTTATTACCTGTCCCCAGCTGGTAGCTAAGTTCCACAGGGCACAGGTGTTTTCTGTGTAGATCAGCGCTTTCCCCTCAGTGATAAAAACCTGCCGCTCCCATAGGCAAAGCTTTTAAAAGAACACCTCGTGCCTGAGGTCATCGGTTGTAGCCATTGTCAGCTCTCTTTCCTCTCCTGGTTCTGGGCCTATTTTCCCCCTTTTCTACTACTATAGCAAATATAAATTATGACCAAACTTCCTTGTGTTTAAAATGGAGAAACACTGGTCTACAAAGTGAGTTCCAGCCAGGGCTACACAGAGAAACCCTGTCTCGAAAAAACTAAAACAAGTAAAATTGAGACAAGCACAGTGTCCAGAGGTGGACAGGGGTAGAGGTCAGCTGCAGCAGGAAGCGCTCTTACCACAGATTGCTTTCAGGTTACCTCAAGTCTTCAAAGACAGAAAGGGATTAGAAGCCAGAGTAGGAAAGGTGCTTGTCATGCCGACCTGGTGACCTGAGATCAGTCCCCAGAACCAGTTTCACAAAGTTGTCTTCCACACCTGCATTGTGAAACACACATGCATATGCGAGTATGTTTAAACGCTACCAGTAATAGTTTAGAAAACGTATTTATTATGTGTAGACATGTATCTACATGCGGGTGTGTACGTGTGAGTACAGGTGCTGCAGAGGCCAGAGGTCCAAACAGTCCAAACAGCTGTGGGCCACCTGATATGGGTGCTGGGACCTGTGCCCTGTTTTTTCATTTTTCCCGTGCCCACATCTGTGTTCCTGACTGTCCTCAGTTCCACTCTGGCTGGTGTTCAGCTGTGTGTAGATAAACACTCCTGCAGATTCAGTTGCTAGCAGACGCTGCCCTACTCCCTTAACCAGTCCAGGAAGAAGGAAGTGCAGGTATAGAAACCTCCAGAGGGATGGACAAATTCAAAAGACAAAAGGGCCAGGTTCCTGGTTTTCAGTCCATTGTCCTCCAAGCGGCTGACTGTAACAGACATGCGCAGTGAGGAGCGGCTCCGCTCTTCCATATTGCCAGTGGAGATGTCACCTTGTTGTCACCTTGGAAGAGCGCTAGGCAGTCTCCTACCCAGCCAACAGTGGCTGGGACTTAAAACATTGTCACTGAACTTTTTACATTTGAGACGAATTCTCCCCTGCTGCTTTGTCTGCCCACGACCTTGGGTTCCAGAAGTACAGCCCTTGTTCACCAGGGCTCACCCGTCTGCCATGACCACAGCCCTCCTAAGCCGTGGCAATTGGTTGGCAGATGGGATCCTGACACCCTAAATCCCTGCACAGGTTCATAGCTCGTCCAGCACCTGGGCAGCCTAGAGCTGCACCTGGAGCAGTTCGTCATCCTCTCCAGCCCTGGCTGTGAACTACCAGCCAGCCTCAGTTCTTACGATCTCGAAAGGAGACCCTGCTTGTTCAAAAGCTATAGACAAGCAGGCCCCAGCCACCCAGCAGACTTGGCCAGTGGCCCTCACATCCTCTCCAGTGCCTTGGCTCTCAGCTTGGGGAGAGACTCCTCCTCCAGTCTCCTTTGACCCTGTGCACTTTCACCCGTTCTACAGTATTCTTGAGTTCTCCTTCTCCCTCCCTAGCAGAGTTAATAATTCTTTATGTTAGACTTTCCCTGGTCAAATCATGCTTGGACTCTGGTCTAGTACCAAGTCTGACATAGAGAATTGGCACCTCTGGTAACCTCTGGGCGGATACCTTGAAATGGGTTGTTTGTTCTTAGAATCATCAACCTCCCCCACCTGTCACACACCTAGTGTCACCTGGATCCCCACCTAGTGTCTTCCCTGGCTGCACTGGAACTCAGTCTGTAGACCAGGCTGGCCTTGAAGTCAGAGATATCTGCCTGCCTCTTCCTCCTGAGGGCTGGGATTAAAGCTGTGCTCTAGCACCACCCTGCAAACTCCCTTGTTTCAATAAGAATGGTAAGATGCCATAGTTGCAGTGGCATATTATTTACAGAACAGGGTGGTATAGACATACCTTGATCGATTGGCATGGGTCACAAAGGCCTTTGATAAGGGCTAATTAATCATGGTGTCTCTAGAAACAGAACAGCCTAACTTCCATATTACTCCTCCTATGCTGGAAGAAATTCTTAATAGCCAAGTCTTTGGCTTGAGTTGTTATAGGGGAAAAGCACAGTTCCTCACCTGGGTTCAGAGGTAACAGAATTATAGGCTCAGAGGCCCTTGTCCAATGAGTGTCTGTTGGCCCACCCTAGCCAGAGCCTGGAAGATGGGGTGCTGTAATTCAGTCTGGCCAAGTCCACTCACTACAGAGACACCACACAAAGGAAGGGGCAGAGCAGAACAAGGGTGTGGCTGTCAGTGGTCGGAGTCTCAGCTCTATACTGTGTATGTGCCGCCTTCATGTAAGCTTCTGTACCTTCATGTACGTGTGTACCCCGTGTGTTCAGTGCCCAGCAGAGGCCAGAATACCGCAGCAGATCCATTGGGACTGGGGTTATGAATAGTTGTGGGTGCTGGGAATCGAACCTGGGTCCTCTGGAAGGGCAACCAGCTTAGCCCCACTGTTTTTAAATAAAGTTATTTACTTTCTTGGAGGCACAAGAAGTGGTCTATTCCTTGAGCTTGGTCTGAAGGGCACGAGGCTCTAGCTGGAGCTTGCTGAGTGCTTGGCACCGAGGGGTGGACAAAGTAAGTTAGGCTTCAGCCTTGACTTGGTTAAAAAAAAAAATGTCCTCCCAGCTGCACCCCTCCCCTGCCCCCCAGGAGCCATGGAAGGCAGAAGGCAGAGTCTGGATCCCGTTTGCATTGATGCTACTGAACCCACATCTTCAGAGCCTTCTCAAAGCTGGTGTGTCTGGGCGCCCATTTCCTCCATGGAGGGTGACCACAAATCCTGGCCTTCTGGTGTTTTCTTGTGCTAAACTAGGAAAATTCTGGGCAAAATGGGATCCCCTCCCCCACCCCCAGAATCCAGAAATCCAGTCACCATCCCACTCTTTGGAATGATAATAGTCAGAAGACTGATTTGCTCACTTTTAATTTCTATTTAAGTCTATTTTGCATGCATGAATGTGTGTATGTGTGCACACATGTGTGTGTGTGTGTGTGTCTGTCTGTCTGTCTGGTGTGTATGTGTGTGTATGTGTGCACACGTGTGTATGTGTGTGTCTGTCTGGTGTGTGTGTCTGTCTGGTGTGTGTGTGTGTGTGTGTGTGTGTGGTGTTTTAAGATAGAATCTTAGACAGCTCAAGCTGGCCTTGAATTTGCAGTGTAGCAGCAGCTGGCCTTGAATTCCAGATCCTCTTGCTCCAACCTCTGCAGTGCTGGACTTATAGGCATGAGCCACCACGCCCTGAAGAATTTTACAGTATTTGAAGCCCAGCAAAAATCTGCAGTTCTAAAGGGGAACAGATAGTATGGAGATAAATTTACTTCAAGGGATGAGGAACTTCTTAGAAGTTGAACAGCTGCGTGTGGGGCTTTTGTTCTTTAAAAATATTTTCGACTTCCTCTCCCTCCATCCCTTTTCTCTTTGTCTTCTACTGTAGAAAACTGATAAGAGGCATCTAAAGAACAGACAAAGATAAAACAAGAGGAAGGTAATTTTTCTTCAATTCTGGAATCTGCTTACGTCAAGTTCTAAAACCACACCCTAGGACAGGACAATCACTGTAAGTGACTTACTTATCATATCAAAGCACACTGGCCAAGAATCAAAGTCCTCCAGAGACAAATAACGATAAGCCGGGTGCCCAGAGAGCGGCAGGTGCTGATCCCGTCACATTTCCTCTGAGGACGGGTCTGTAGGTGTGGGAACTGAAAGTCAAGTTGTCCTCTCTCTGCTCTGGCTCTGCGGGGATTGATATGGGCAGAGTCACTGAGGACTTGTTTGGAGCCAGTGCCCAGTGAAAGAGAAACCTCCTGGGCAATGGATACCAGCTGCAGGCAGCGGAGAGCCCCAAAGCGTGTGGGGTGCTCACAGTACACGACCCTGGGAGAGGAGCCCCTCCGTCGAGGCAGCTGCTTGTAGACTTTATCGTGAAGGCTGCCCCTTTTCTGAGTTCTACCTCAAAAAACCCCCTAACTCTCCCTTCCCACCTCTGCTCTCTTCTTCGTAGGCCAAACAAGTTCCAAGCATGTTCCAGCTGCCACCCGCCTCTCTACAGCTTGTAGACCTTCAAGTAGAGCCTGGGCAAGGCTCAACTCTCTTCCCCTCCTCTCTTCAATCTCCCCATTCTCTGCCCGCCACACCCACACACCCACACACACACACACAGTGACCACCAGGATGCGCAGCCCGCAGCCCGCCTCCCTTTAGTTGTGAGGTGTGAGTTGTCTACAGAGTGAGTTCCAGGACAGAGACCCTGTCTCAATAAACAAACACACACACACACACACACACACACATATATATTATTGGTGATATTGAGAAGCTGCCGAAGGAAACACTGGTTCTCCTGTGACATACAGACACCTACATTTGGTTTTCTTGGCATCTAAACTACAAGAACTCATGATGTACAGACAATAAATTACCCTGTTGGGGGTGACAGATTAGTAGAAGAATTCTGAGTCCCCGAGAAACTGCTTTACACACAGCTACCTGCCAGCCTGGGCTACTATTTAAAATCAGTGTATTCACCTTGAGCTCTTATTTAAAAGCAGTATATTCTTTATTGCTGCTTTGCCTTACCCCGACTGCGCAGGTACCTTGTGGGATTGACAGATATAGCAGGTTTTGATCGGAGACGGGGCACTGGAGTGGCATAACAATTTGAATCAGGGTAACACTGACGTAAGCCCCTCTTGACTCCTAACGATTATTCTGCCCTGTGGGTCCTAGTACGTTACCCAGATGCAGTGAGACAAACATGGGACAACCGGCACTGAAAGGCAGTTGTCCCTGACGCCACCCATGCAGGGCGTCATGAGGAGGAGGTGGATCATCCCTGCAGAGGTGAGGGTGGCGGAGCACAGGCAGGAGCTTCCATTGTGGTCTGTAAATGAAGGGCATGTGAGTTAAATGTGGCAGCTTCTAACTCCAGCACTCAGCCGACTGAGGCAGGAAGACCGTCAGAGATGCCAGTCAGCCTCGGCTAAGGTATGAAACCCCGTCGTCTCGGGAGATTAGCTATTTTGAATAATTTTACCAGGCTCTCGAGTAGGAGGTCAGTCCTAATTGTTGGCATCAGAAGCTGTTTATAGTCGCCTCCGAATCCAACGATGAAGTCACTCCTAGGCGACGAAGACCCTCTTGCGCCTGGCAGCTGCCATATATTCCCAACATGCACCTCACCTGCAGCGCCTCTCCTGCGCGGTGGTATGCACGATTACGTCACAGCCCAAATAAATGGCAGCGACCCCAGCCCCTCGCCCCTCTTCTTCTTCGCGCCCTTCTTTCCTCCTCTTCCCCGCTCCCCCCAATAAACCTCTTCTCGCGGAGCTGGGCTGGCCTGGTGTGCTCTGTGGAGCACGAGCCGCCTTCTAACACGATGCCTGACAGGTGGGCGCTAGGAGACGGACTCAGAGGCCGAGAGCCCAGTGAGAAAGAGCGAGATACCACACGCAACCAGGTGACCAAGGTTCCTGGGTGCAGAGCTGGGGACACTGAGACAGGAATGTGCTCCCTGCAGGAACCGAGGTCAAAGCCCCCGGAGGAAAACTGTGGAGAGCTGGGTGACTGTGAGATAGGGATTTGCTCCCTGCCGGAAGTGAGGTCAAGGACCTATGGAACACTATGAACTGGTTATGTGTTCCCAGGACCAGAAGCATAGCTTATAAAAGAAGAAAAACAAGCTGAGAGAGACACAGAGACAGAGAGACAGACAGAGACAGACAGAAGGCAAAGGTAACCATAGTGAATCCCCCACCCCATCCAGTAGGTAGGCAGGAAATGAAAGAGTATGTGAGTCTCTCACTTATTTTTTGAAAGGTTCCCCCACCTCCCAGGAGGACTCTCTGCTGGGGACCGAGTTTTATTGGGGCCTCTGGGGTCAGGCCAGACTCAAACTATAGCAAAAGCCTAGAAATTCAATGAAATACAAATATTTAAAGCAGCCGGTTTGGAGACCACTCTTGATGAAAGAGTAGGCAAGGACAGGGCACGGAGCAGGAAGACCAGAGAGAGCAGAGGCTGACAGCCAGGAGGAAGAGCCCATGTAGGCTGGGCAGCCTTAGAGAGTTAACAGGACGGAGAGTTCCCAGAAGCCTGCGAGAGGGAAGGAGCCGTCCACACATCCATGCGGGTGCAGAGAGAAGCAAGGACTGAAAGGCTCCTCTGAGTCTGGGTGTCCGGCAGCAAGGACTAAACTATGGTAGATTTAGGCAGGAAGTGACGGAGAGCAGGGAGGGAGGGACACTTCCAAAAACTCAGATCTAAATGTGAAGAAACGGGGTAAGTTGCCGGTACAGACCCAGTGTGGGGCTTTTGCTGTTGAGTTCAAATGAGAGACACATGAGACTGCAAACAGGAGACACGGAGGACGAGAAACGGCTGCCTGGCCGGCGGCCGACTAAAGTCTCTTGGAGAGAGGAAGAGAAGCAATCCAGAGCTCACATGCAGGAATTAATTCTTCTAATTATTTAGAAACCGAGCTCGGTCTGTAAAGTGCTGGCCTTGCAGGTGTGAGAACTTGAGTTCAGTTCCCCAGAACTCCCAGTTTTCAAAATTTGCATAAGGCTGGAGAAATGGCTCTCTGGTTAAGAGAGACACTGCTCTGCAGAGGACCCAGGATCCACTCCCAGAACCCGCACTGAGTGCTTCACAACCTCGTGTAACTCCGTGTAACTCCGGCTCCAGGGCATCTGACACCCTCTTCTGGCCTCTGAGGGAGCCCACACTCACTTGTGCACATCAACACACACAGGAGAGAGAGAGAGAGAGAGATCTTAAAAAAAAAAACACCAAACCTCACAAAAGAGACACCATGGTGTGCGCTTTATAACCCCAGCACTGGGCAGGCAGAGACAGACAGACGTGGGTCCTGGTGTTCATCAGCCAGCCAGTCCAGACTTAAGAGCCTGTCTTTAAAACAGGGTAGATGGCTCCTGGGAACAACACCCAGTAACCTCTGTTACACACACACACACACACACACACACACACACACAGTGTTAACTGCAACTTCCAGTTCCTCCTGAGCCTCGTATACACGATTGCCACCCTTACATTCTGCACCAAGGGCATCGCAGAACTCCACTTTCTAGGGGAAATAAATCTGGAAGCTTGGTCCGCAGGGCCACAGAGAGGAGCTCATTATGGGATCGCACAGCAGGAGGACCCTCCCTGCACGTCCGCCCGCCCCTCGGGGTCTCACTCAGTCAGCCCACCACACTCCTCGCAGGGCATGGAGCCTGCCGCTGAAAGCCGTGCTCCTAGCAGCACATCGCTTAGCATGCTCAAGCTTCTAGAGTCAATCCCCACGCAGCACACGGGGCTGGGGAGGAAGGAAGGGACGGAGGGAGGGGTGAGGGACGGGGTATGTGAGTTCAGAAACGTGGGACAGCTACTATTCAATCTTTTATTATTATTTTAAAGACATAGACTTCCATTTACGGTCCTGCCCCAGAGGTGCTCTGGAAACCAAGGTCTCTGAGTAAGAGTGGCGTTGGTGACCTGCTTTGTAACATGCCAACGGCTGTGATATCTGTAGTGTCCGTGATGATTTAAAGCCATCTGCACAGCTCAAGACCAAAGCTCAGCTAAATCCGGGTGCCGGGGGCTAGCCTGCTCTCACGACCTGCTCACCTTTCTTAACCTGCCAGGAACCGAAACCTGCTTTTTTGTTTGGTTGGTTGGTTTTGTTGTGTTGTTTTCTGTTTCTTGAGACAAGGTCTTGCTGTGTGGCCCAGGCTGGCCTAAAATCTGCACAATCCCCTGCCCCTGCCTCCCGAGTATTTGGATTACAGGCGTGCAATACCACATCTGGATTGGCTTGTGACTTCCCTGAAGGTTGACTTGCACCAGGTCTCACCCATAGGGGCTGCCTATGGAAAGAAGCACCCACCCCAGTGGCGTTGGGGCTCCTGGACTGTTCCGCAGAGAGTATACGTCACTTACCCTGGAGTTTGCAATCAAGGCAATGAGAGAGAAGAGGTTTACCCACTGTCCTGTCTAGAATTTGTCAGACACAGTAAATACCTAAGCCTGGTCCACACTTTCAGGAACGTAAAATAAGTCCCTCCCTTTGGAGGAAGAGTGCAAAGTATTTGTGAACATATCATAAAGCTATCATAAGTATCGTAAGTAAGTGTTGCATGCAGGACACTGATATAAGGTCTTCATTTAATAGTGAATTAGTGGGCACCAAAGCTGGAATTGGTAGCATTTACTATCAACAGGATGATGTGGTGTATGTGCGTGTGTGTTTGTCTGTAGTTACAGACTGCGCACCCCTCCACACTTGCTGAATTGAAAGCCTGAGCCCCAGTATGGCGGCGGGGTGCAGCACAGTCCAGATCTCACAGGAACGACTTCACATGGTAGTTTCGTGTATAAAGGTTTTTATACCAAGACAACAGTAAGGTAAAAAGAAAATTATATGTTTTTAAAATGTGCCTTCCAGGACGATCTCTTGAGCTTGAGAGAGTTCTAACTAGACGGCTCTGAGCAACTTCCTCCCAGAAGTTCTTTCTGCTCTCTCTCTGAGCCTGTGTCAGAAGGATCCGAGCTTCAGACACGCATCTGCATCCTGGCCTTGAGGAGCTAGTGGCGACTTCTCCTTTGTAGTACCTGAAGGATTCACCCCATTCTCTTGGAAGCCTGTTCCAGTCCATTCCTCCTCCTTCCAGGCGCCATTTTTAAGGTGTATTTATGAATGGCCAGGACCTCTTCTCGGACAGCCCAGTGGGTGCATACAATCTCCACCTCTGTTTACACTGTTCTTGGTCTTTCCTAATGAGCTGCTTGATATTTGATTAAGTACCAGTTATCAGGTACTATAAATTTACTCTTTTTCAGTAGCTGCTAGATATGCAGTCAGGCAGCTGCTGTCCTGGTTATATCAGAAGCATCCTTACTGTGGTATGTTTGGCCTCTCTCTTCCCTACCAGATCCAGGGTGGGCACACCCCAGCCTCACACCATCCTGAGGACTTTTCATGGGAGAATTTAATAGACCTCCAAGATGAACGTGTATTTCCTTCACCATTTTTACTTAAGGTTTACTTTTATATTGTGTATGTAAGTGTTTTGCTTACACGTATGTCCGGTGCCCAGGAAGGCCAGAAGATGCTGTTGGATCCCCTGGGACTGCAGTTATGGACGGTCATGAGCCATCTTGTTGGTGCTGGGAATCGAACCTGTATCCTCTGGAAGACCAGCTGCGCTCTTACCTGCTGAATCTCTCCAGCTCCCTTCCTTTCTCATTACCAAGCTATCCAAGAGGTTGCATTTTTGACTGGTAAAAAAAGATCCAGTAGATATGATAAAATTGTGAAGAGCCTATTGGAGCAAATGGTGATTTGTGTATTGGAAGACCAAAGATGGTGGTTTGGGGGGCCTGAGAGGACACAAGAGGAAGAAACAGGGTTTCTCTGTGTAGCCCTGGCTGTCCTGGAACTCACTCTGTAGACCAGGCTGGCCTCAAACTCAGAAATTTGCCTGCCTCTGCTTCCCAAGTGCTGAGATTAAAGGTGTGCGCCACCACCGCCCGGCTAACTGAGACTAGTTATATATTCCTGATCTGCTCCATTTTGTCAGGAATTCCTTGAGTCAGTTAGGAGCTTGTAGCTGGTTAAAATTTAAGTCTTGTTTTACCTCAAAATGGGCATTGCAAGGAACTAGCCCAAGCTAAGTTTCACTTTTGTTTGCAAATCAAGAAAGGCTTATGTGTGTTAGGGTAATAGGCCATGGGAAGCCACCTTCAAAAGGGCTGCTTCCTTCTGAGTTTCAATAGAATTGTCCTTTCTGTTCCTTCTTTCCTGTCCTTTCTTTTTCTTTGTTGTTCTTCTCCTTCTCTTTCTCCTCCTCCTCCTTCTCCTTCTTCTCTGTTTTTGTTTTATTTCGTTTTCAGAGTGGTGGCATTAAAAAACCCTGCTTGCTGCTGGGGACCTACCTCAGCGGCAGAGCACACACTTTCTAACCCCTCCCCCATCCCAGTAGAGTCCCACATAATCAAACCAAAAACCCCAACCCCCAACCGCAAACATTGCTCCAAGAATAGCCTTCCTGGCTCTGGATAGCACTGATAAATAAAGAGTCTGCCGGTGACGGACAGATGTGACTGCACACCTTGTCTGGCCTGCCAGCAAAGTGGACCTTGGGCAATAGCTGGACCTTATGAACATCATTGTTCCAGCCATAAAATGGAGATAACAGTACATATTATGGAGTTTTGAGTATTAGATGGGATTATTCATGTAAAACATTAACATTCTGCCCAGATAACATTAATAAGTGGCAGGCATGACCACTACAGGAAAACACGCCTGAATTTCACACGTGTTCTTGCCTTTCCATGTCCCATAATCACAGAGCCCTGGCTCAGGTTGATTAGCGGTTATTTATTAATGGTGTTTATTAATGGTTCTCTCCCTTGTCATAGCCTGATAGATCTTAAATGACTCATGCGATGAAGCCTAACTTACATACCTGTTCCAATCTCTCACCGAAGACACCACATAAAACACAAGCAATAGCGCATTAGACTCGACTGGAAACGATCCTAGCATTAGATCCTCATTAGAGCCCCGAGAAAGGAACACGCAGCCTACTGAACACGTGGAAGGAACTCAGGCGCCACAGGGTTGTCTCTTCCATCAGCAGACACCAGTGCAAAGGGGACAGTGGCTGGGATGAAGGAAGATTAAATCCCTTTTTTCCACACCTGCTTGTGACCTTCTGATCCTTCCCGCTGGAGCAGAAGGAAAAGCAACTCCCAGAGGAGAGTTTCTATTGCCTTGTTAACGTGAGAGCTGAGTCTGTGTGACCCTTTCGACAGAGGCATGGACTGCTGAGGAATCCAGACACAAGTCAGAGGCAACTGGGAACCCGAGAGGCAGGAGCCCCTTAGTGTCCCCGTCCCTTTGTTTCTGAGAGTGTGGGGACCAGGACGAGAGTATGTGACATCTGAGCAGCAGCTTGGGTACATTCTGACCTGGCTTCTCGGCACAGACAGAAACTGCATCTGAACATCACTACCAACAGTCCCTCCCTGGACTCCTGGTCCCCTAGCACTGGATCAAGGATGTTTCCAGGAAGGCAGAAACTGTTGCTTCAGCTGGGACTGTGCCAGCACCAGGGAGAACTTAAGTTTTGATTTCCCAGAAATTAGGAGAGGAAACTGAAAGTGCATTCTTCTGCTCTCTGTCCCTGGCAGCCGCCCTCGCTCTGCTCTCGGTGTGGGGGCAGTAGTCTTTGAGGCTAGACAGAAAGTTGAGGGAAATGAAGAGGCCGTGGGAAGCAAGGAAGCCCTCTCCACAGATCTGCTTATGGCTTCTGTGGGCTGCAAGAAACTTCAATACAACAAGCAAGTCTGCCGGAGACACCAAGACATCAGACAGGAGTGTTAAAAACCACAAATGGCCAGAATGCTCATGGCTGTTGAGTTTAATTGAATTGACTCTCTTCACTGTCAACCCCATAAAACTACGTAAAAGATCATTTACAAAGAAGAGATTCTTTCAGATAAGGGGAATACGTGATCTGACTCATATTTTCTGAACTTTGTTTGTTGTTTGTTTGTTTGTTTGTTTGCTTGAGAGAGACAGGGTTTCTTTCTGTAGCCCTGGCTGTCCTAGAACTAACTCTATAGAGTAGGCTGGCCTTGAACTCACAAAGATCTGCCTGCCTCTGACTCCGAGTGTTGGGATTAAAGGTGTATATCACCATGGCCTGCTTTCCTTTAGAACCCAGGACCACCAGCCCAGGGATGATACCATCCGCAATGGGCTGGGCCCTCCCCATCAGTAACTAAGAAAGTGCCTTACAGTGGATCTTATGGAGGCATTTCCTCACTGGAGGCTCCTTCCTTTCAGATAACTCCAGTGCGTTAAGTTGACGTAAGGCAGCCAGCACACAGCTCATTATCAGGTCGAGAGAGTGAAGAAGAGGCCAGAACTTTGCCGTCCTTATTGTTTTTCTGTGGCCCCTTTCCCCGCCTGTCTGTCAGTCAGAGCTCTGTATAGCCCTTAGTTCCTCATCCTTGTAATGAGGTGGACTAGTTCCCCTCACAGTAACTTAGGCCACAATGGCTATGGGGTCATCTTAGCCCTTTCTTGTCAACTTTTCCCATTGTAGTGTCAGCTTAGAGGGACAGAACAAAGCCAGTCATTTCTCAAGATCCACACCACACCAAATAGCATTTTTTTTCTTCTCAAAGATAATAGTATTTGTCCTTCCCCTTTTAAAAAATTAGCACGAACAGAGCTGGGTTTGGTGACACATGCCTGTAGTTTCAAGAGGTGGAGGCAGGAGGATCACCACGGGTTGCAGCCATGCTGACAGGCCAGACTTTACCTCTCTGCCCAGGTGCTAATTCTAATTTCTGTGTTGAGGCAGAAACTTCAGAGTGTGTGTTTCACTCTAGTATTTGTGTGTACAAATACTAAAACCAGTTTTAGCCAGACTGGGAATGAATCAGACTTTCTACCTCAGTTCTATTGACACCACCTGTGAAATAGTCAAACCCACCCAAAGAACAAGACAGTGTGCCTGGCTGCAGCCAGCTGCAGGGAAGAGCTGGGCCCGGGAGCCTTGTTCTTAGACAGACAATTGTTCTCCAGCACCGCTACCGCATCCAGCCTCCCTTTGCAGGGCCTGGCTTGTTTGTAGTCGCGAAGCTGTGACTCTTGTCTTTGACTACACTGTGTATAGTACTCAGCACCGAGAGGACAGCTTCTCCTACATCTGTGTAGCTTCCCCAGGCTTGAGCTAGCTCAGTAATGTGTGCATGGATTACAGATGGCTGTGACAGGCACACACACACACACAAACACAAACACACACACACACACATGCATGTATACACACATGCACGCAAGCATATTTACGGTCCATTTCAATGCTTCCTCTTTCTAGTTTTCTGACTCTGGGAAGGTCACTCAGACTCCCTACATGTTGCAAAAATTGCAAAATGAAAATGAAGATAATGTTCTCTGAGGCATGGCAGAGAGAGAGAGAGAGAGAGACAGAGACAGAGACAGAGAGAGAGAGAGAGAGCTTACGTACATGTGGATTGTCCTTACTCTCCACCCTAGCTTTCAAGACAGTCTTTCTCTGATTGGCTAGCCTGGTTGACCAGTAAGCCCGAGCCTCCTCTCCAGTGCCAGGTTTCCAGGCACACACTGCCCTGCCCAACTTTTTACATGGATGCTGGATATTCCGAACTCGGGTTTTTATAATTGCATGGCAAGCACCTTATCCAGGGACAGTGGCCGCAGCCCTCAGCTCACCTCCCATGAGTGTGAAACCCACAAGCATTCCTCTAATGAACGGGGACCTGCCCCAAATCCCTTCTACTTTCTGTCAGGTGTTGCACTCAGGCCACTGGCTAATACCAGAGACCAAAATGCTTTACCTGTGCCTCAACTTCCTGTCTCTAGGGGTTTATGAAGCTTTCTCTCTGTTTAGGATTGTATCAAATCCCTAAAGGTCTACCCTAATCTCTCTCAGAACTCAGGCTGTTGTGCTTGGCAGAAACAAATCAAAACAAAACACAAAAACAAAGAACAACAAACAAAAAAGCCAGGACTGAGCCCTCTCCCAGCCGCCTTCTCTAATTTCCATGTGTGCTCAGCGAATCCAGGTTCCATCTTTCCTGGGACCTGCTAAGGTCTCTCACCACAGTGCGGCACAATCCAGCCCAGTACAGACTGTGCACCAGTGCTGGTCCCCGGCTTACAGGAGAAGCGGTTGCTTCACGGATACAGTTTTTGCAAGATGGAAAAGTTCTAGAGATGAATTGTGCATCAGTCAATCAATCAATCAATCAGTCAGTCAGTCAGTCAGTCAATCGATCAATCAAAAGGATACCTCGGTATGGTGGAGGAAGATTATTATAGATCTGAGGGAGAAAACGGCAGAAGGTGTGAACACGGCCAGACTATGTGGGGGCCAGGGGTGGGGAGGAGGGAGGGTGGCGGAGGGCAAGAGAGGAGCTGCCTTCGAAGAGTGGAGACCCTGGCGGAGAGACTGGGAGATAGTAAAGTGCCCGCCCGAGCCCCAAGTGGCTGGGTGATGGCAGGGCAGCCTGGAGCTCAGGGCGGGGCAGGCTTTGCCAGCCAGGCAGCTGCTGTCCCAGGTGAGGAGATGCTCAGCCCCTCAGGGACACAGGACGGCTTGCCCTCCTTTTCAGTGTATGGAAGAATCTACAATAAAATCTCCCTCGTGGGCTGGAGAGATGGCTCAGCAGTTAAGAGCACTGACTGCTCTTCTGAAGGTCCTGAGTTCAAATCCCAGCAACCACATGGTGGCTCACAACCATCTGCAATGAGATCTGACGCCCTCTTCTGGTGTGTCTGAAGAAATCTCCCTCGTGAATATTTTCCTGTTGATAGTTTAGTAGTGTCAGTTACAGTGTCTTGTGGTGACATCTGTTAGGTCGCACGCAAACTGGAGATGAGTCCACTGAGGTGTCTAACAACAAATCAAAGAGGACACTGGCAGCCAGGTTCTCCCAGCATTCCTCAGGCCCTACCTTGTACAGGGGCCTCTGGGTTGGAGTACTCCACCCCTCCCCGGATGCTGGCTGCCCTTCTGCAGACACCCTTCCATATAACCCGGGCATTCTGGTCACCTTCCATCCACCCTTCTCCCATGGCCCAGCTCACTCTAGACTCTCCCAGATGTCCCTGCCTCTGGCTACGCACTCCCTTTGATCTACAATAAACCTCCTCCACCGTCCCTAGGAGCAGCCATGTCTTTCCTTTTTATTTCTTTTTCTTTTTCTTTTTAATTCATCTGGTGAATGAAATCCTGGACCAGTCGTGTCTTGTCCTTTCTTTCTTTCTTTCTTTCTTTCTTTCTTTCTTTCTTTCTTTCTTTCTTTCTTTCTTTCTTTCTTTCATTTGACAAAAGGTACACATGGGTGGGTGTGTAGTCACACATGAGTGAACTGGAATGGGAACCACCCATGCAGCAAGCATTGCATAAGCAGGCTCTGGGGGGCAGGGGGTGCGGGACGGGTGAGATATGAGAAGTGGAGAGGCCAGGCCCACAGCCCAGGGTTCAGTTCTCAGGCGGTTCCTTCCTTCATGAAAGTCCCATATTGCGTAATGCCTGCCGGCTACACACTTCCGCCGGCCTCCTCACGGAGACACTTCGTGTACCAATAGGTGTGTCAGCCCTTCCTTAATTGAGGACACAAGGTTCAGAGGCATTAAATGCCTTACAGAAAGTCACATGGTCGGTAAGGGGGGCCACTGCCTGACCCGTGTCGTAAGGCCTGGGAGTCTCGCTCTCACCCCTTCTGTGACAGGCAGCCCAGCCATCCTCCTCCCTGGACTCTGTAACCTTCCCCATTATCAGCTGGATGTTCCCACCTGGGTATCCCAGTAATGGCACAGAAATAAAATGTCAAAACCTTTTAGCCCGGCAGTGGTGGTGCACGCCTTTAATCCGAGCACTTGGGAGGCAGAGGCAGACTGTTTTCTGAGTTCAAGGCCAGCCTGGTCTACAGGAGTTCCAGGGCAGCCAGGGCCACACAGAGAAACCCTGTCTCAAAAAAAACAAACAAACAAAAACACCTCTTAGCCTTCTGCCAGACCCAGTTCCTTTGTAAATGTTTTTAGTAGGTCTAAGTTCCGCCAGTCAGCTGGGAACACAACCATGACTCTCTTCTCATTCCTCCCTGGCTTCGGGGGAGACACCAAGTCTGCTGTGTGTCTCTGCATAAAAGCTGTACACCTAACTGTCCAGTTTCAGCTCCATGGCCAAGCGTATTACACCTGTCAGCGTTTGCCCAACAAGGTTGGACAGAAAGCGTCTATTGTCCCCATGATGTCTGAGATATCAGCTTCCTTCCAAAGGAAATGCCAGACAGACCTGTCTATTGACAAACACCCAACTCCAGGCAGACCTGTCTATTGACAAACACCCAACTCCAGGACGCCAGCTGAGAGTACTCCTCGTTACAGGTGTTTAGTGAGTTCCTGGCCTGAGAGGAACTTGCCTCGCCTCTGGATAAAACCTGTCCCGTGTTTACTGATAGTGGGGAGCATGATGTGTAGACTCTGAAGGCAGGGGTGCAGGCAGCTCTGGGTCCCTGCTCTCTCCAGTGCCGATCCCTATCCTGTCCCAGACTGGGATCTGCGATTCAATAGGCAGATCCTTCTTCTTTCCCGAAGACATTGCATGTATCTGATAAAAATGTGTGACATTCATTTCATGACATTTTAAAGCAGTTCATGAACTTTCTACACCTGAAAGGCTGAGGCACTCACTCTATCAATAGGTTTGAAAACATGCTTAGCAAGTGACAATATAACTTATTTCTTCTTCTTCTTCTTCTTCTTCTTCTTCTTCTTCTTCTTCTTCTTCTTCTTCTTCTTCTTCTCCTCCTCCTCCTCCTCCTCCTCCTCCTCCTCCTCCTCCTCCTCCTCCTCCTCCTCCTCCTCCTTCTTCTTCTCCACCATCGCCACCACCACCATCATTACCATCATCACCGCCATCTGGTTTTAAGATACTACTGGAGTCCTTTCTTTGCAACTTTGCATGGGTTGCAGGGACTAAGCCCAGGCCACCAGGTTGTGCAGCAGGTGCTTTACGCAGCGAGCCATCTGACCAGCTCTGTGTTTAGATTTTTGAAAAGCCTTTGTACCCTCGCTTCCACGGTGGCTACAGCTCTCCACCTGCGTCCGTGGGAAGATCTCTTTTCCGTATCCTGGCCACATTCCCTGCCACTTGTTTTGATGGTCACCATCCTGACTGAGAAGAGACAGAATCTCAAAGTAGTTCTAATCTGAATTTTTCAAAAAGAATTATTTATTTATATCATGCATATGAGTACACTGTGGCTATCTTCAGACACACCAGAAGAGGTCATCAGATCCCATTGCAGATGGTTGTGAACCACCATGTGGTTGCTGGGAATTGAACTTAGGACCTCTGGAAGAGCAGTCAGCGTCCTTAACCTCTGAGCCATCTCTCCAGCACTATTTTGTATTTTTCTGTTGGCGAAAGAAAGAAAGAAAGAAAGAAAGAAAGAAAGAAAGAAAGAAAGAAAGAAAGAAAGAAAGAAATGCTGAACACCTTTAAAAATTATTTATTGTCATCTGTACTTTTTTTGAGATTGTTTAGTTCATTGGCCATTTTACTGACTGGTCAATAAGATTTTGGTGTTTAATTTTTTTTGTAATCTTTTATACAATCCAGGTATTGATACACCATCTTAAGTATATCCGGCAAAGATTTCTCTCCCGTTCTGTGGACTAAGAGTATATTTTGGACCATTCCTTTCTCTCCAGATGAAGGTACCACATTTCCACAGCTTTGAGGCACTCCGGCTCTGTCCACGCTGCACTGATTTGAGAGTCGTAGCCTTTGGTTTCAACTGTGCGGTAGAGAAATGAAAGGCTCCCTTGCCGTTTCATGGTCACCGGAGCCAAGGCTGAGTGTTTGTTTTTCTTGTGAATTGTTTGATTAGTCTGCCCATCTCCAAGGAAACAAAACAAAATGAAACAAAATGGAAACAAAAAAATTAGAACCTCAATCTTGGGAGATCACCTTTTAAAATATGACGTGAGCTACATTGCCCAGCATCGTTCTGTCTGGCCCCGTCAATACGCTTGTTTGGTTTTTCTTCTGAATTATCTTGAATTTTCTTAAATATATATCCATATCAAATAGCACATATTCTTTCTTCATATCGCTTCTTTCCTAATCTTCATGCTTATTACTTCAAAAATTCCTTATATTTGATTCACAAAAATATCCCAAATACCACCAGGTTATAATGGTGGCACGATTATCTGATTTTGACTAAAATTGGGTCCATCTTCCTGTTTCTCCACCTAAGATAATATTCATTATTGCTTTGAGTAAGTGGGCTTTGTCTTTTGTTGTTGTTGTTTTGTTTTTTTTGTTTTTTGTTTTTTGTTTTTTGAGGCAGGGTTTCTCTGTGTAGCCCTGGTGGTCCTGGAACTCACTCTGTAGACCAGGCTGGCCTAGAACTCAGAAATCTGCCTGCCTCTGCCTCCCAAGTGCTGAGATTAAAGGCGTGCACCACCACGCCCTGCTGGGCTTTGTCTTTTAAGTCTCTCCCTCCTGTACCTCCTCATAGTTTCCATAGAGGGTGGCCATGGTTATGACTCTGTAACTCCAGGGGATCTGACGCCTCTGGCCTCTGCAGGCACCTGAACTCGTGTGCGTAGTCACACACAGATGCACATACTTACACATAATTAAAAATAATAAAACATTTATTGTTGAGGGCCATCTGGATGGCTCCGTGACCTAGCTCTTGTTGCCTAGACTGAGTTCAATCCCTACAGCCCCCCCCCCGGGGGGGGGGGGGATAGGAGAGACCCAACAACTAGAGTTGTTCTCTGACAGACACATGTGTGCTATGACATTCACATACATACATACATACATACATACATACACACACACATATAAGTAAACAATTTTTGTTTGCTTGAGACAGGATCATTATGTCTCTGACATGGAACTTGACATGTAGACCAGGCTGGCTTTGAACTCACAGAGATCCACATGCCTCTGCCTCCCGAGTGCTGGGACTAAAGGTGTGCACGACCACATCCAGCCTGAAAGACAAAAATTTTTAAAGCTTTTAAAAAATGGCTACTGCATTTTAGCAATTTTGTTTTGGTTTGTTTTGTTTTGTTTTTTTTTTTTTTTCGAGACAGGGTATCTCTGTGTAAGCCTGGCTGACCTGGATTTTTTTTTTAGCAATTTTTATTTAACGTCTGTGTGTGTGCGAGTGCGTGTGTGTGTGTGTGTGTGTGTGTGTGTGTGTGGTGTTTGTGTGCTGTATTTACATACGTGTGTGCTCCACATGCCTATGCATGTACTCAGGAATCAGAGTAGACCTCGGTTGTGTTTCTCCATCGCTCTCCGCTTCTTGCCCAGAGATGGCCCCTCTCTCTCACTGAGGCCGGAGACAGGCAGATGGCTGGGCATCTTTTTTTTTTTTTCTTTTTACATCCAGCTTTATTTTAAATGAAATGGAAAAAGCCTTTGGGGGATTGGCTAAAAGGAAGAATGAGTGACTTTTATTTGCACTACTTATTTGTTTGCACAAACTATGTGGATGCCTTGTGGTCTGTTTAAGAAACCAGTAGTGAAAATGTCATTTAAATTGGTCTGTAGACCAGTCTAGTCAGCAAAGAGCGTGTTGCTGTCTTCACGGAATACAGAAAGTAAAAGGAAATGTATAGAAATAAATTAAATTTATTTCAGGAATTGGAAATTGAAGAAAAATGTATGTAAATTTGTTAATCAAATAAGAATAGGCTGAAAGTAGCAGTCCCATAATGCCTAAAGAAATAGAAGGAGTCATAGAAAGTCTTCCAACCAAAAAAAGCACAGGACCAGATGGTTTCAGTGCAGAATTCTATCAGACCTTCAAAGAAGAGTTAACACCAATACTCTTCAAACTATTCCACAAAATAGAAACAGAAGGAACACTACCCAATTCCCTCTACGAAGCCACAATTACGCTGATACCAAAACCACACAAAGATCTAACAAAGAAAGAGAACTTCAGACCAATTTCCCTTATGAACATCGATGCAAAAATACTCCATAAAATTCTTGCCAACCGAATCCAAGAACACATCAAAACAATCATCCACCATGATCAAGTAGGCTTTATCCCGGGAATGCAGGGTTGGTTCAATATACGGAAATCCATCAATACAATCCACTACATAAACAAACTCAAAGAACAAAACCACATGGTCATTTCATTGGATGCTGAAGAACCATTTGACAAAATTCAGCATCCTTTCATGCTTAAAGTCTTGGAAAGAACAGGAATTCAAGGCCCATACCTAAACATAGTAAAAGCAATATACAGCAAACCGGTAGCCAGCATCAAACTAAATGGAGAGAAACTTGAAGCAATCCCACTAAAATCAGGGACTAGACAGGGCTGCCCCCTTTCTCCTTATCTTTTCAATATTGTACTTGAGGTACTAGCTCGGGCAATTCGACAACATAAGGAGGTCAAAGGGATACAAATTGGAAAGGAAGAAGTCAAACTATCATTATTTACAGATGACATGATAGTCTACCTAAGTGACCCAAAAAACTCCATTAGAGAGCTCCTACAGCTGATAAACAACTTCAGCAAAGTGGCAGGTTATAAAATCAACTCAAGCAAATCAGTGGCCTTCCTATACTCAAAGGATAAGCAGGCTGAGAAAGAAACTAGGGAAATGACCCCCTTCACAATGGCTGGGCATCTTTAACCTCCCTTCCCACAGCGCTGCTGTGGACGCGCTTACAGGTAGTGCTGTCTCTCTACTTGAGTGCTATTGTCTTAGTCGGGGTTTCTATTCCTGCACAAACGTCATGACCAAGAAGCAAGTTGGGGAGGAAAGGGTTTATTCAGCTTACACTTCCACATTGCAGTTCATCACTAAAGGAAGTCAGGACTGGAACTCAAGCAGGTCAGGAAGCAGGAGCTGATGCAGAGGCCATGGAGGGATGTTCCTTACTGACTTGCTTCCCCTGGCTTGCTCAGCCTGCTCTCTTATAGAACCCAGGACTACCAGCCCAGGATGGCACCACCCACAAGGGGCCCTCCCCCCTTGATCACTTATTGAGAAAATGCCCCACAGCTGGATCTCATGGAGGCACTTCCCCAACTGAAGCTCCTTTTATGTAATAACTCCAGCCTGTGTCAAGTTGACACACAAAACCAGCCAGTACAGCTCTGGTCTGAAATCATGTCCTCATGCTTGTGAAGAATTACCCAATGAGCCCTCTCTCTGGTCCCTCGCAGGGCTGCGGAGTCAAAGGTAAGAACTTGCAGGTTCTCAGCAAGCCCTCTCCCACTGAACCTCACTCCCCGTCCAACTGACCTTTTTCTCTTCTTGAGTTTCATGGGGAGATGGTCAGGATAACGGTTCTGAGAAGAAACCACCCTGGCAGTTCTCAGGTAAACCTTGCTTGTTCCTTACTTTATAAACTTTCAGTAGAATAAAGACATTTACAAAATGGCAGCATTTTATTTGTGGTTTTGATAATTCAATTACATGTGAGCTGTCGATGTAGCTAAGTGAGTGTCTAGATTCTTTAAGTCTCTGCCTCTCTACAATTGCTTTTCCCCATCTCTTTCATTTTCCTTTGAGCGTTACAGATCTGTCCGGCAAGCTGTCAGAGTCGCTCCCAGCCAGTCTGATGTCTCTCTTCCTCTGCGTAGCCCCTGCTGTCATTTTCCTCTTTCATTCATTCCAAGTCTTACTGATGTTAACTCCTGCTTCCTGTTTCTCTAAGGTTTGGAGGGAAGACTCTGTTCCTCTGCCAGTGGTTTTGTTTTGAACTGGGAAGTCTTTAGATGTTCTCAGGATAGTGAGGTGCCTTTTATTTCCATGTCACATTTATGAGTTTAGTTTGTCCCTCAATTTTTAGCTATTAAAGATTTTTAGGTCATGAGTTTATAATTTTTCAGGTTGTGACCTAAGCATTTGTGTTGAAGCCGTTGGGGGGAACCGAGATATGAAATATGAACATTTTAATGCAAAATTTACTTACTTATTTGGAGACAGCATCTTAGCACATAGCCTAGGTTAGTGTCGAACTTACCGTATATCTAAAGCTGGTCTCAGCAGCCATCTCCCTCCTTGTCTCCCAGTATTGCAAGCTGAGTACCACGATGCCCAGGTGACTGTATCATTTTCATTTTTATGAGAAAAAAAAAGTCTTTTTTTTTTAATTTGTGGGAATATAAGAAGTCTTTAGTTATATCATTCTGGTCATGTGAATGATTTTTTTTTTTTTTACTAGCAAAATATATTACTTTGTTAGTCTGAGGCCCTTTTGACTTTTAATTCAGGCTAATCTTTGGAAAGATACTTCGAAACTTTCCAGAATTGCTTATAAATTCCTTCTTGCCTTTTTATGTTATTTGTTTTTGTTGGTTCTAAGGGCTATGATTGCAGGATTTATGTATTTAGCCGATTGTGTGTGTGTGTGTTTGCAGAGGCCAGAAGAGAGAGCATCAAATCCCTTGGAGCTGGAGTTTCAAGTGGTTGTGAGTGGCCCAAACTCAGGTCCTCTGGAAGAGTCGCTCGCCAGCCCCCCACCCACCGCCAGCCCCCCACCCACCGCCAGCCACCCCACCCACCGCCAGCCCCCCACCCACCGCTAGCCACCCCACCCTCCACCAGCCACACCACCCACCCCCAGCCACACCACCCACCCCCAGCCACACCACCCACCCCCAGCCACACCACCCTCCACCAGCCACACCACCCACCGCCAGCCCCCCACCCACCGCCAGCCACACCACCCACCGCCAGCCACACCACCCACTGCCAGCCCCCTGGGTTCTTTGATGTAGCCTCTGCAGAGTCACTTCTGTTAGGATTTCCTGTCTACGGTGTTTGCGCAGCTCTGTCTCTTGTAATTTGCCGTCTTTTTGTGTCCAGCTTTTTATTATCATTACCTGGTTTAAAAGTGTGAATCCGCGGCGTTCCCAGGGAGGCAGATGTGCACAGGAGTGTTTCCCAGCACTTTAAATTCACATGTGAACACTGGAGTTCATCAGTCTCGTCCCAAGCATGTTTCCTCCCAGCTGTGCACCGGTGACCTTGCTGGGAAGCCTCTAGACCCCCGGCTCTGAGTGGGACTCTATCCCTGCCCGTCTTAGCCAACGGTGTTCCTCACGTCCACTGCAGAAGCAGACCAGGTCACAGGGGGTTGGGGTTAGGGTGGCTGGTGAGATGGCTGAGTGGTGAGCGCTAGCCGCTCTTCCGGAGGACCTGAGTTTGGACCACTCATAACCACTTGAATAATTGTGTGCTTATAAATTCTAATTGCCTGGCCAATTAGAAGGCCCCTTTCTCTAAGCCTGTGTGATGGCTGTTCTTGCTTGCCAACTTGACTGCATCTGGAATTAATTAAAACCCAAACAGCTGTGAGGGATTTTTTTTCTCTTAATTAAATCATTTGAAGTAGGAAGATCACTTTTTTCCTTTTATTTATTCACTTTATATCTAGTTCATTGCCCCTCCTCCTGGGGACCCCCTCCCACATTCCTTTCCCCCCATCCTCCCTCCCCTTCTCCTTTGTGAGGGTGGGGTCCTTGGGTGTGGTCCTGACCCTGGCACATCAAGTCTCTGCGGGGCTAGGCACATCCTCTCCCACTGAGGCCAGAGAAGGCAGCCCAGCTAGAAGAGCACACCCCATGTTCAGCCAACGGCTTTTGGGATGGCCCTGCTCCAGCTGTTCAGGATCCACATGAAGACCAAGCTGCACATCTGCTACCTATGAGCAGGGAGACAGACGCAGGTCCAGTCTGTGGATGTTCTTTGGTTGGTGGTTCAGTCTGTAGAGCCCCTAGGGTCCAGGTTAGCTGACTCTGTTGGTCTTCCTGTGGAGTCTCTATCCCCCTCCCCCTTGCAGGGCCTCAATCCTATTCTTCCATTAGAGTCCCCACACTCCATCCATTGTTTGACGGTGGGTGTCTGTGTCTGTGTGAGTCTTCTGTTGGGTGGAGCCTCTTAGAGGACTGTCATGCTAGACTCCTGTTTGCAAACATAACAGAGTATCATTAATAATGTCAGGGGTTGGTGCTTGCCCATGGGATGGGGAAGACCCACTTTTAATCCGTATCTTTTGAAGTGGGCAGATCCACCTTTAATCTGGGTCATGCCTACTGATGAAGGAAGTTTTCACCGGTTGCCTAGCTCTCCCTCTCGGTGGCAAGTCCGTTTCTTCACTGTCATTAGAGCCTGAGTCCTTGGGATTATGACATATGCTGAAGCCCAGTGGACACATCCAGCATCGTTGACTGAACAACTACTGGATTCTTGGACTTCCTGTTGGTAAATGGCCACTGTTGGACTAGCTGGACCACAAGCCTGTAAACCCTTCTAGTAAGTCGCATATATATTCATTCTATAAATTCTGTCCTCCCCCCCCCCAAAAAAAATCCCTCTGGCTAATACAGCCTGACCGGATACAAACACAATATCTGCCAAATACATGGCGTCTTCCAGAAGGGGCATCCAGAGCACAGAGGTGACTGAAAAGCAGGCTTCCTGGATGGAAAGTCCAGCTCTGACTCTGGCTTGAGACCATGGGCTCATGGTTTAATGTGCCTCAGTTTCACTGTCTGCAAGACAGCGTCAAACACAGAGGATCCTTGTAGAAATTACACACCGAAATATATAAAGCATCAGAATAGTGCCCAGAATCCAGAGGACAACAAGGAGCCGGGTGCTGCTCCCTGGCACATGAGGCTGAGGAGAGACATGGTTCGCGTGATGGAGAGAGGCCCAGGGGCAGGGCTCTGGGCCTTCACATGGCTTAGGTTCTCTGGAACCAGCTGCTCCTAAAATTGGATGTGCCTGAAACTTTTCGGTTGCTTAATATTCTGTGACTTGCATAAAAAAAAAAATACAATAACTGTCCTTAGAGCAGTAATCCAGCGTCCTGGGCAGGAAGATGGAAGCTGCCCACACCCTGTGGTTTAAGTCTGGGCCTTCTCCTTCCCCAACTTCTTCTCGCTCCGATGTTCTTCTCCCACACTCCTACTACAGAGATGGTTGGGCTCGGGGAGGAAATGTTTTCTGGATGCTTCTGTTTAGAGACTGTGCTCAGGCATGTGAACTGTTGGATTTATTAATAACTCTATGAGGACCCTGGAGTGCACAGCCAGTGACCAAGACACACAGATGCGGCCACCTGAAGCCCACCCTGGAGCCCCTCTGGATAAGGTCAAATTCTAGACAGATATCAGAACTCGTTCTAGTCAGCACTGACTGGCAAATGTGATTAGTCCTTTTTAAAAATGGCGCTGACCCCAAAGCACTCTAGTCAATGCCTGGTCTCAATAATCTTTCTCAGGCAATTACTTCATCCACCTATCCTCAGTCTCAAAGCTGAAGTCTTATTTGTAAAGAAACTATGACCTGGCCACACAGCTCCAAGGATCCATGTTCACTCCTGCACTACTCCGTCCTCACAGCAGGCCTGAGAGCTGAGGTCTCCACCATCTTTGTGGCTTGATGGCCAGGTGTAAGCACAGGTGTCTGTGTCACACCAGCCTGAGTTTGAATTTTACTTTCTCTAGTTACCGAGGGTAAGCCACATGGACAGTAAGAGGACATGGGGGTAAGTGGTTTGTTTCCTGTTCTGTCTCATCAATAGTACACCCATTAACACAGTGCGTGGTTATCAGATGCATGGAGATCTTTCCCATGCCAGTCAGTCAGTGTTTGCAACCACCACCAGCCGGACAACCTCTGATAGTCTGATTCTGACACTGACCCGGAGGTAATAGCCAATGCCACAGGTCACGGATTCAGTACTCCGTCAGCTCTGACTTCATGTGTTGGTTGAAAGCACAAGGTCTTGTCTGTGCATCTGATCAGCGCTTTATACATTTGGAACTCCCGTGGTCCCTTCCTTGAATCCTACTGTTTTGCTAGAATGGTTCAGAGAACTCAGGGAAGTCTTTGCTTATGGCCACAATATACTGACCTTTCGCTTTATAATATCTAAGGGTGTTTCCAAACAAGGTGTGTGGTTTGCCTCACCTCCCGGGTTTCCATTGCAGCGGTGAGTCACCCACCTTTCCAATTTAACAGCCCAGATATAAATCGATTATTATTTACGCACTGAAATCAGGTAACACTGTGCTGTGCGTCAGTTATTTTCTATTCACTCTGACAAAACATCTGATCAAATCCACCTGGGGGCTGGACTCTGGTTCACGGTTTAGGAGAGAATGTAATCCTCGTGGCAGAAGCATGAACTTGTAGCAGAAAAATCAGGAAACACACGTTTAAACCCAGCATTCTGGAGAGACAGCGTCAGGCAGACCCCTGAGCTCGAGGCCAGCCTGGTCTACATGATGAGGTCCAGGAGAGCCAGGGCTTCATAGTGGGCCCTCGCCTCGAAAACAAACAAGAGGAATGATCAATAAAAAGTAGAGAGAGGCGAGGGCTGGGACTCAGCTGAGGTTTTCCTTTCTCCCTTCTGCTTCAGTCGCAGAACCCATCCCCGATGGTGCGATGGTGGTGCTCACACACAGGCTAGGCCCTTTCAGTCAGTGTTCTCTAAAAATGTCCTCGGGCACACTCAGCGCTGTATCTCCTACGTGGTTCTAAATGCCATCGATCGACAACCCAGACCAGGAACCACAAGTTGAGGTGGAGTCCTCTACTCGGTGGGTGGTACGTGAGGTTGGTGACCTCTCTGAGACAAGCAGGCACCAAGTGACCCTTCCCACGTACGCGTCATGTCTGGGAACAAACCTCTCTAGTTAATTCTGACAGGGGAGAACAGAACAAGGATGGTTTATGGCGTGAGTCATTTGAGTTTTATATTAGAATATAATAAAAGGATACATGACTTGTTAGAGACATAGCTGAAGGATTGAAAGGCATTTGCCCTGTACTAAACTAACAGATTTTAGTCAGCGATCCTGCAATAATTATGGCTGTGTACAGAATGCTGTGTCCGTGCACCCCGCTCGTGACTCACTGGATGAGTCACGCCTTCTCCTGCCCTTCCACCGGGTTCCTAAGAGCGGCCCATCTCACCTGCGATGATTTTCTGTTTAATTAGTCCTCCCACCATCCACACCTAATCAGGGCCTCGGGACAGTGGCCCTCTGATGTCAGTCTTCCTCGAGGACCAGTCCAGAGTGACGAAACACCACCAACCATGCTCTTGCTGAACCCCAATCTTTCCACAGCTCCTCTGGTCTACACTCTCTAGCCAAGAACACAAGACCCACAACCTGGCTGTGGGTTTCACCAGCTGCGACTCGCGATGGCATTAGTGTCTTGAACATCTCGAAGTGAAGGAGTGGGAAGGGCTCTTTGTTCCCTGAAGCACGCCACAGAGAGCAGAATGGCCCAGGTGGCAAGGCCCTCTTCACGTTCCTTACCGTTAGCATTTTGAAGGAAACTCTTCCTCCCCCACAACCAAATAATATTTGAATTATTATTGAATTCACTGAAAAGGGTAAAAAGCAAAAATATACCCAGACCAGATCTCTCTGGATGTTTCATAACAAAATGGATAAACTGTATTCTGACTCCACTGACAGATGAATGGCCTCCAGCCCTCCAGGCCTGACAGGCAAACCATTTCATTCAAACACCAGGTCCTGACAAGCTTCAGTGTGCAGATCTTCTGGCTGCCGTAGCCCGAACTATAATTCTGAGACTTGAGAAGGACCGGCCTCCCGCGGCCGTGGTGAGAGACCAGATCTGCAAACGCAAGACGGGGCTGCTTTGCTTCATCACTGCAAGGGCTGAGCTCCTGCAGGGCACAGGTAGCTCCACAGAGACACAGAGAAGAAGGAAATAGAATATGGGCAACGCCTGAGTCTGGGTTTGTTTCTTCCCAGCGACAATGACCCTAATTAAGACAAGGCATTGTCAGAGTTTCTCAGCCTCAAACTACAAGGCAAAGGATTCCTTGCTGGGAACTGAGGGAGAGGGAGGTCCTCTGCCTTGTGGGCTGTTCCGGCTTTACTCACTAGATGTGGTTAGGCTTTTCTTCCACCCCTAACCCCCAACCATGGCAGGCTGTGACAATGGGGTTACAGGAGTTGGGGGAGCTAGTGGGTGGCTGGCGACACCTCAGTTCCTGCATCCAGTCACCTCTAGGAGGAATAACACTTTTGTAAAAATCCCACGATCCTGATCATACCAACTTGTTTGTACTTTGTGCTTCAGTTCAAGAAAAATAGCTGCAGCGAACGAACCACTGTCGTCTCAGAGGAATAAAGAATGAGCTAAGAGAAAAGAGAAAACAGGGGACGTGGGGTTGCGTGGTGTGTGGTAAGAACTCCAAACAGGAAGTCCTGAGATGCTGGGGACGCAGGGCAGTGGTGGCAGACGGCTTTAATCACAGCACTTGGGAGGCAGAGGCAGGTCGATTTCTGAGTTCGAGGCCAGCCTGGTCTAAAGAGTTCCAGGACAGCCAGGGCTACACAGAGAAATCCTGTCTCAAAAACAAACAGGAAATCCAGAGACAGCAGGCAGGGTGGGGTAGCGCATGCTGTAAGAATTCCAGACACAGGATATGAACAAATCTACAGGGATGTCAGGGTCACCTAAGCAGACCTGAGTTCTGGGATTTGCGTGTTGGTCTCCAGGTTATCATGGTGGCTTGTACGTGCATGGGGGTGTGGTGACAAAGCTGACAGGATGCTTAGCTATGTGACCTCTGAGATTCCTGCTCACGGCAAAACACGGAGCAGGGAAACCAGAGGCTTACCCTGGCTTTCTCATCCGGCAGCGTATGCTCAGTCCAGGAATGATATCAGAATGTCCTAGTCGCAATCATGTGTGTGTTGGGGGGGGTGTCAGCCAGAGGGGGGAAGTACTTCCTGCCAGGCCTGGATGCCCTAAGCTAGAACCCTGGGGAGGGGGGTGGACTCCTCCTCGTAGAGTCCTCTCTTCCGTTCACAGATGTGGGATACCCCCACCCACAACATGCACAAATAAACAAAACATAAACAAGTAAATAAATAGACAAATAATAGTAAAAAGCACTTTAACAACTTACTTGCTGGTATTTCCTCTCTTCACCACACACAGTTATTCCTATTCTAAACTAGTCAATACAACAAGCAAATATGTCTGTTGTCATGTAAATATTCACAAAGGACTAGATATTAGGTGTAGACTATTTAAAATGTAGTCTAGGGCTGGAGAGATGGCTCAGTGGTTAAGGGCACTGACTGGTCTTCCAAAGGTCCTGAGTTCAATTCCCAGCAACCACATGGTGGCTTACAACCATCTGTAACAAGATCTGATGCTCTCTTCTGGGGTGTCTGAAGACAGCTACAGTCTACTTATATATAATAATAAATAAATCTTTAAAAAAATAAAATAAAATGTAGTCTAGGGTTCTTGTGAGATGGTTCAGTGGTTATAGTATTCACTAATCTTGCAGAGGACCAAGGTTCAAGTCCCAGCACCCACACAGTGGCTCACAGCCTTCAATGATGTCAGTTTCCAGGATCAAGGTGCTGGGAACTGAGCCTGGGTCAAATGTTCTTACCCTCTGAGTATCCCCAGTATGCATTTAAAAGGTGACATCTTCAACTTACCCTTGAGGCTGGAAGTCTATCCCTGTAATGGTTAATCTCGGTTGATAACTTGACTGGATTGAGAGACCCCTTGAAGATTAATAAAGCATGTCTGGGATCACGTTTGTGAGGGTGTTTCCAGAGAGGATCTCCTGGGGAAGCGTCCTAGTTACTATTGCATTGCTGGGAGGAGACAACATGACCAGAGCGGCTCAGTAAGGGAAGCATTTAGTTGGGTGTTTGCTTGCAGTTCAGAGGGCGAGTCCGTGACCATCACAGTGGGGAGCGTGGCGGCAGAGGCGGGCATGGTGCTGCAGCAGTAGCTAAAACCTTATATCTGGTCCACGAACAGAGATGGGGGACAGGGGAGGGCCTAGTGTTGGCCTTTGAAAGTTTACCCCTAGTGACACACCTCCAACAAGGCTAATATACCTCCTAATCCTCCCTAAACAGGCCACCAGCTAGGAACCGAACATTGAAATATATGGACCTGTAGGGACCATTCTCATTCAAACCAGCACAGGGCAAAGTCCCAGCCTGAGTGTGGTGGGCACCGGCTCACAATCTGGGGACCCAGATGGAATCAATGCAGGAGGGAAATGAGAAGGCGCACTCTGCAGCCTTCTCTTCTTGCTTACAGCCGTCTCCCCGACACGAGGTGAGCTGTTTTGCTCTACCAGGCACTTCCGGCCACAATGGACTGAAACTTCTGAAACCCAGAGCTGGAATGAACCCTTCACACCCTAAATTGTTTTCCGCAGTTGTGTGCCACAGCGCTGGGAAGCTCTCGCTCGGTGCCGTCCAGAGCTCAAGAGCGCACTACCTGGGAAGTTTGCTCTTGTGCATAAGCATTTCACATATGGTACATTAAGCTCCTATCATGTGCGGGCTGTGATCAAATGGTAATAGCGCAGCACACACGGTCCTGTGAAGGATTTTGAGATGTGTGCAGCAGGAACATTCTGGGATCAACTATCAATGCTCACTGCACGTGGGAAGTCTGAAGATCATACGTGGCCACCCTGCATCTGACCCTGCCTCCAACTCCTGCCATCTTGCTTATTTTAAGTCAGGGCCTCACTACGTAGTACAATCTGGAGCTTGCTGTGTAACACCAGTTGACCTTAAATTCACAGCAATTCCCCTGCCTCTGTATCTCATGTGTTCAGGTCACAGGCCAAAACTACCAAGTTCATCATGAAGCCAATATCTCCCTTGCTCCTGCAGACTGTGACCTCGGCATTCTCTCCGAGTACTGCATACTGCCTAGACTGCTCTATTCTCCGTGCTCTGGACAGCACCCTCCAATCCGCTCCAGAATACACTAGTGAGTTTGTCTCTGCTGATGTAATCAATTAATCAATCAATTAAAAACAGACTGTACCCAGATTATGAGTTTGGACTTCTTCTGCTCAGAGCCTTAAATCTGCTACTTATCATCTATTTGCAACCAAACCAACACTGCTGCAGTTTGGATTTGTTTAGATTGACATTAAAAGCCATCACTTGTTGGAAAGAGGATTTAGGTTTAGATTTAAAAGTCATCATGGGTGGGGGGGGGGGGCTTTGACCTCTCACCTTTGCAAGCAGCCAGTAGGAGTGCTCCAGCCACTTATTTAAGCATACGTATTCCTCCATCCCTTCTGAAGCGCACTGAGTCCAACTTTGTAAACTAAATCTTCAGAGCAGTGGTTCTCAGCCTTCCCAACGCTGCAACCCTTTAAGAGTTTCTCGTGTTGTGGTGAACCCCCCGCCAACCGTAACATCATTTTGTTGCTACTTCATAACTGTGATTTCTCTACTGTTACGAACCACAGTGTAAATATTTTTGGAGATGGAGGTTGGGAGCCTAGGGGCTTAGTAAGGGGTTTACCGGCCTTGACTGCAGGAGCTTTTCAGGAAGTGGACGCATGAAATGGAGAAGCTACCTTCATCCTAAAGCTTGGTTAAAGGAGCATGGTGTCTCGGGGGTTTGTCAGCTGTTTAAAAAGGAGGTCTCCTTAGAATAGCGTTCCTAGGTCATGGATACAGTGGGAAAATGGGTGAATTGTGGTTCTTGAATAAATATGCACGAACACAGGAAGGCCAGCAGTGACCTGGGAAACTCAGACCTTTGGAGTTAGCCTAAATTTGAGCCCCAGATGTACAATTTACATGTTCTGTGACTATAAATCCTTCTGAATCTTGGTCCATACCTGCAAAATAGATATAATAATCCCCATGCTAGTCCCTGTACTGCATAGAGTTCATGAGTAGAAAGTGCACATCAAAACAGCCTCCCAGTGCACAGAAGCCACTCTCCCAGAAATTGTTTCTTTTCTTCCTCCTTTTCTCCAGCAGCATCTGGGTTTTCTGGGCTATGCCCACGGCAGGAGTGGCATGTGAATCATAGACATCGCATGATAGAATCCTCCTGTGTAAAACTTTGTGTGCGAAACAGAAAAGGCAAATGAAACAGAGAGCACACATGCAGACATGATACAAATCGGTCCCAGAACATGGCTTCATTCTGGAGGAACAAGAGAGATGGGTGGCCCACGCTGCCCACCAATAAGCGTATTTAATATCTCCCAAAGACATTTACTACATTGTGGAATCCCAGATCCAGAAGTGACCTTAGGGCCGAGAATGGTGGCAAATACCTGTAGATTACAGCACTAAAGAGGTTGAAGTAGGAAGACTGTAAGTTCAAGGCAGGCCTAGGCTACAAAGCAAACCTCTGTCTCAAAAATAGAAACGAAAGGAGTGGCTGTACATGTCATTGTCATGATTTCCTCATGGGAAACGTGAAAACTCTAACGTGAAAACTCTAAATGCCAACCTAGTTCTCGGAGGGTTACAAAATGAGTGAGCTCCTGAATTCTTTCCCCAAATTTCATCTGCAGAATCAAGACAATCACTGCTCTTCCGTACTTCTTTGGAATCCAGGAATCTCTCCATCACAACCGTGCATGTCCCTACACCGCAAGGCCTTTTGCACACTTTCAGGAGGCGGGTGGCAGAGTCAAGACACTGTGTGAGCTCAGCTGGGTGAACCAGCACATAGAAGGAATGAACCTAGAGGAACTAGACACAAAACTACCTGGGAAAATGGCTAGGTTGTGTTCTGGGGCTAAAACCAAAATCAGTAGCAGTCATTGATTACTTGCTAAGTACTTTCCATATGTTAGCTTGTGTGATGCTTACCTCAACCCCACGCATGTGAGGATTATCTCAGCACCATGTGGTGATGATCACCTCAACACCATGCAGGAGGCACCGTTATTCCAATTTCATCAGGTACAGACGTGAAGCACAGAAAGGTTCACAGCTCACCCACTGTCGTATGGACACAGAATCAGACAGAGGCTTGGGTTTCAGGCACAAGAATCCCTCATGCCACTTCTTTGTTTAAACATTGCATAGTTTTCTAGATCACTCAGGAGTAAAAGCTGAAAAGCCATCCAGATGCCCGGCATCTCTGGCTTTCTGTCATTTTTTTTGGAATGTTCCATATAACCTTCGCTCTAATCCTTTGTTCTGTGAGTTTTTCCCCCAGACAAGACACTCACTGAATCTCTTAGCTCTTCCCATCCTCATCAAGGTCTCGGAGACAAGTCTAGCTAGAATTAGAACCCGTCCACCCCATTCCTTGCTTTGTCTTCTCTGTAAGCATCCCCCCCCATCCCCATACAGTGCTCTATTGTGGCTGTGTTCTTTAATCACAATGCAAAATCGACCATCAATGTCATAGTATTAGTTGATTCATGAAAGATTCTCCAACGGATGTTAGGCTTGAGGAAGAAGAATAAGATAATAAGTTCCCTTGAGAATCTTTATCATAGCCAGTGTGATGACACCTGTCTGTAATCTCTGTACTTTGGGGCGGAAGTGGGAGGAACCTGAGTTTGAGGTCAGCCCTGGACTTCATAAAAAAAAAAAAAAAAAAAAAAAAAAAAAAAAAGACTGTCTAAAAAACACTACCATCACCACCGCTACAACAACAACAAAATAACGAAAAAAGGCAGCAGGATCACTCACACCAGTAATCAAGGCAAACCCCTTACTCTTACTCTTGCGTTTGAGGTATGTTTACATTGACTGGGAATTATATTATACTCTCCTAAGCAATTCCACACACACACTGTTGCAATTGTGCCCAGGTTGCCCTGATACAGGAAGCGCCACTCAAGTAAGGTTGTTTGTTTCCCTGATAGGAAACTGAACCTTAAGAGTCTTTCTTCTGTTGTAACAAAGTTCTTGTAGTGTAAAGGACTCAACTCCAGTTTCAGTCGCCCAGATGAGTCAGGTAGTATAGGAGTTGGAATCTGGGTCCTCCACATGCCAAACCCCACTACTGCCTCTCAAAAACTTTCCAGAGAAGCATAAGCTTCTAACATTGTGATTGTAGGCACACACTTCTGCACCTGGCTTTTACGTGGGTGCTGGGGATATGAACCCCCTGCTTCATGACTGAGCAGCAAACACTCTACAAACGGAGCTGTCTCCTCAGGTTCCTGTTCGTAACACTTCCCCTGAGCAGTGACAAGAAGGATCCTGCCCCTCTGCTTCACTGCCTGCCCTCCTCAGGACTCTGCCACCGCACTTTGCGTGCCCAATGGCGCACCTCACACGCTGATTAACTAGCATGGGTGGGTTCTAGGCAGATGCACTTTCTAAGAGGTGACACTGGCTTCTTGGCCAGTCTCTTGGCCCAGGCCACCATCTTGGTCAGTGGGGCCTCTCTGCCTCCTCTCCCCTGACCTCTCTGCCTCTCCTCACGTTGCCTGACTCAGGTTCACATTCACTCTGGACTCTCCCAGATGTCCCTGCCTCTGGCTATGCGCTCCCTTTTGTCTACAATAAACCTTCTCCTCCACCATCTGTAGGAGCAGCCAAATCCATTCCTTTTCATGTCTTTTATTTTTCACCTAAGAAGTTGAGGTTCTGTGAGAAATTGAAATACAAGGAACTTTGAACTGCCTTTGAAAAATATCTCCAATAGTCTTTATCAAGAACTTGCTTTATGACTCAAAGAGAAAAACCCAGACTGAGAAGGTTATCTAATGGCAAAGTCCTGTGAAAAATAATTTTCAAGACTGCCCAGCAGAGATAAATATTCAACTATAATCACAGCGGGCTTTCTCTTCTCTGATTATTTGGGTGGGATGGTGACGATGTCGTTGCTAGTATCATAGGAATATAAAGAATGGACATGACCACTCCAAGGTATAGAGCTTGAGGTTTTTGATGTAGATTTGAGGGAGAATATATCTAGAGACATCTGAAGAGTCTAAAGTAGGGGGAGAAAGAAGTAGGCTAAACATGGTTAGAGGAATACACCAGGTCATGAGGGGGGGGAGGGAAGGGAAGGGGAGGGGAGGGGAGAGGAGGGGAGGGAAAGGAAGGGAGGGAAGCTCAAGAGAGAGCCAAGAGTGCATAGTCAAAATGGCATGGTCAAAATGGCGGGGTGTTATAGGAAAGGGAAGCTGGAAGATGGGAAGGCCTGCCCCGGGAAGCCCCGGCTCAGGGCTGAAGAGGAGGAGAGGCCTGGGTGAGGAGACTGGGAGGAGCCACAGGTGCTCCATGTATGTGACAAAGCCCAGAGGCCCGCATGCACCCCAGCATGCTGGCCAGCACCAAGGGGAGCCATCTTTGGGACCTGACAGTAGGTAAACCTCTGGCTACCTCACAGTGATTATTAACTGACTGGTGGAGCTTCTGAAGGGCTCCTTCATGACAGGCCCTGTGGTGTGCTGTGGAATACTGTTGAAAGAATGAGTCTGCAGGGAAGTCACACCAAAAGTCACTCTCCAAAGGAACTGAAATTCGTGATTGCGCAAGGACGTCTTTACTTTTGGTATAGTAAAAGTATGTTGTCGTTTTAGTCACGACATCCTATTAAATAAAACAATGAGGATCTTCTGTTGTGTCTGCCTACAGAGATTGCTTTCAAGGATGTATTGGTTTCTGTTGTGGAGACACGGCACAGATCGCTGGCTCAGGGTGTGTGTGGGGAAACAAATACTATTATTTTGCTAAATGAGCACTGAAATAAAATGATTCCTAATAACAGTCTAACATACCCATGGCTTAGCTCTCATCTCACGGTCAGTGAGAAGTAACACAGAGACCCACAACTGGATAGTGTGCAGAGAGTGAGAGACCTTGGAGTGAACACTCAGTCCTTAATGGGATGACGTCATAAATCTCTCCCCCACCCCACCCCAGGGCTCAGGAAATTCCACAGAAGAGGAGACAGACAGATTCTAAGAGCCAGAGGTAATGCAACCAGCACCTTCCAGACCCAGCTGGGCTGATGCACAGGTGACTCACGGAGACTGTGGTCGCATCACGGGACATGCACAGGTCTATCCAAGCCACACAGAGCAGCAGCAACCTAGGACATACACGGGGTCCCATCTCTAACCAAGGAGCCATCTGCACTGATACCCGCTGGCAAAAGAGAAATAAGTTCCTCTATGGTGTGTCACTGGGTATATAAACCACACTCCAGGTCAGGCCACATGCCCAGGAGTAGTTAGCCAACACAAAACAAACTCAATTAAAAAAAAGATAATAAAATTAAAAAGTACTTGAGAGAACATTAAAAATAAACGACTGCATATGTAGCCTAGGCAGGGTGAGGGGAAGACTTCCCTTCCCACCTCTGAGACGGCTGAAAGGGCTGCTTCTATCTGAACCTGCTTTAAGATCCTTACTAGACCCCAGTGGAAAGACATTCCACTACCTTTCTCCAAGATGACTGTCATTAAAAATTATCTCCCTGGAGGCTGGGGAAGAGAGAACACACACACACACACACACACACACACACACACACACACATATATATATACATATACACATATACATATATATACACAAATATACATACATACACATGCATACACACATATACATATATATGTATACACATAAACATATACATATATACACACATACATATATACATACACATATACATATATATATACATATACATACACATATATGCACATACACATATACATACATATACACACACAAATATACATATATACACATGCATACACACATATACATATATAATGTACACACATATAAACATATACATATATACACACATACACATATACATATATATACAAAAATACACATATACACATATATATACACATACACATACACATATATACACATACACATACATATATATACACAAATATACATATATAGACATGCATACACACATATACACATATATGTACACACATAAACATATACATATATACATATATATACACATATACATATATACACACATTACATATATATACATACACATATACATATATACATATATACACATACACATATATGTACATTTATACATATATACACATACACATACATACACAAATATACACATAACACATGCACACACATATACATATATATGTACACACATAAACATACACACATATATACATATATGTATATACACACATATACATATATACACATATACATATGCATGCACATATACATATATATACACACATGTATACACACATACACATATACATATATATACATACACACACATATATATACACACATATACAAATACACGCATGTATACATATACATATATATACACATTTATATAAATAAGTTTAATTGGAGTTTAATTAACAAGTTAATTAATAAGGATTAATTAATAAATAATTAATCCTGTACAAAGGATTATCCTCATCTGTAGTGGGAGAGTTTTTAGCTACTCTGTTTTATGCTCCTAGAGGGTAGTGCTTCCAGTCACCCACCCAGGGAAACTTTGGATCCACAAATGAAAGACACTCACACATTAGCTTATTTTAAATATGCCATCTAGCTCAATGGCTGGGCATTTCTAATCCTCCACCTGACCAGCTGGGGAAGTGGCCAGTGGCCATTTATCCAAAATCTCGAATGGCTTCCGAGCTTTATCTCCTGCAGCAGCTATGTCCATCTGCATCCCAATGCTTTATGGAGATTTCTCCTTCTCCTCCCCCTGCATTCCAGCCCCCACAAGTCTAAGTGTCCTGCTCCAGCTCCCTTTACCCAGCCACTGGCTGCTGCCATCTTTATTGGTCAATCAAAAACCAAAAATTGGTCAAATCAAAAATTGGGGATGGGGACCTTTAGCATTTAGACACGGAAATTCCCAATTGAATCAAAGCATTATCACCAATCTCCATCACTCATCCCATAAGCCATAGGCTGATAAGCCAGAAACCTCGGTGCTCCCTCAGTTTGTTGGTCAGAGGAACCCTGGAGACTCTGAAACAACACATCTTATCACTGTTGTTCTTGGTTTCCTGCCACAGTCTGAGGGACAACCCCACCACACACGCTGGCACTAGGCATGTAGAAATCAAGTTAGTCCTGACCGAGAAGTTTGTTCGCTGCCTGTGAGCTTTCACAGTTGAAGGCCTAATGACCTGAAACAAAGGCCTCCCCAGAGAAGTCGGAAAGCTCCTGACTCAGCACAATAAGACTGCCTGCCGACAAGAAAACCAGCATAATAAGGAAATCTGTGGTCAGCCAAAAGCTGGAAAACTCCCAACGACAAGGTCAATATATGATAAAAATGTCTGGCATGGCTCAGCCCTGAGACTACAAATAACAAATCTACAGATAAAACTTTCCACTTCAAAAGTTCTCTTATGAAACCGTCAAGTCCTCTGCGCCCCAGCAAACAGTCTCCACTCCCATAGAGAAACCATTGCCCCTCGCTGTTCTAGCAGGGCAATCTGCCTTTGTTGAAATCAGTCGCCTCTTCCTTTTATACTCAGGTTGCTTCAATCACCCCTAATCTAACATTAGTATTAGGAGGTACTATACAGGAAGAAAAAAAGTCACCAAGGGTTTACCAGCTGTGACACTGTGAACAATAATGACTGAGGTGGTAAGATATGCCCACTGGTACAACTGTGGTATGAATATTGTAGCAGTAACCAATTGCTCTCCAGTTGGCTCTAAGGCCTGTTCCACAGGAGGCAACATGTCTGCTACTGTACATCTGGCCAAGAACTGGTTTGCTAAATGGACACAGTATGGAACCGCCCTCTAAATTTGTATCAACAGATTAGAGCAGCTCTCAGATTTCATCAGAAAAGGTTTTTTGTATTTTGTTTTTGTTTTTGTTTTTGCATAGTAGATGGCGGTTAGCACAAAGGTTATAACTAGTCGAGCTATAAAGAAGAAGTGTCTGTGGTTGATCAGTCACAAATGAGAAACTTATATCTCACCCCTTCTCCAAGGCTCAGGACCGTTGTGGAGGAGGGGTAGAAGGATTGGACGAGCCAGAGGTCAGGAAGGGCTGGAGTGAAACTGTCTTCTGGACACCGCAGGACCATTCGCGGTGTTGTGAGCTCACAGCAGCTGTGGTTCCTGTTGTGGTGCCCGAGAGCAAGGCTGCCCACATTCCCGCTCAGAGCTGAGAGCTCATGAGCCCCACCCCTAACTGAGGAGTCAGCCCTGCACTGCTCATGGTTTCTGGGGAGAATCTGTTTCTTTAAGGCTGTGGCTCCCGGAGGGGCTGTCACTATGCTCCAACTGATGGCCTCACGCCCAGGAATCTAAAGGTAGCACAAGTTAGACTCCAAGACTTAATAACATCAACAAAAAAGAACACAAAGTTGGGACATAGGGACGTGGGGATGAGTCTTGGAAAAATGTGGAATAGCAGTAAATATAATCAAATTTAAAATTGCAAAAAAATAATAAAAATTTACTACTTTAAAAATTATCTTCCTTAACTTTTATGTTTTTAAAGTATCATGTCATGGAGCTGGAGAGATGACTGAGCGGTTAAGAGCCCTGACTGCTCTTCCAGAGGTCCTGAGTTCAATTCCCAGCAACCGCATGGTGGCTCACGACCATCTGTAATGGGACCCGATGCCTTCTTCTGGTGTGTCTGAAGAGAGCAACAGTGTACTCACATACATAAAATAAATAAATGAATCTTTTTTAAAAAATCACTTCATGGAAGATATAAAATGGCAGGGAGTGGTGGGACATGCCTTTAATCCCAAGCACTAGGGAGGCAGACACAGGCAGACCTCTGTGAGTTCAAGTGTGGCCTGGTCTACCGAACGAGTTCCAGGGACAGCGAGGGCTCCACAGAGAAACCCTGTCTCGAAAAACAAACAAACAAACAAACAAACAAACAAAAAAGACATTATACTGCTGATTTTCTTTCCCCTAGAAATGTGTGGTCTTCCTGTATAAACTGCCTCATTATCCTGAAAATATGTGCTTTTCTTCCCTCAGGGCACTAAATGGTATTTTATGTCTCTTTATGTCCTCGAGAGTCTGTTCATTCTGGGGATCGTTGTGTGAGCTGGCTTAGTCCAACTGCCTGGGCTTTTGTAACACACAACCCTGCCCCGCTCTTCTCTGTCCAGCCTGCTTCCCAGGGAGGCAGGGGAGTGACCCTTCTGGAGCTCAGACTCCCCCTGCTCAGGACAGGCTCCTCATGCTTGGCCCTGTCCTGTTTTCTTTCTCTTACACTCACTCTTTCCTCATTCCCTGGACTCAGGCACATCTTGAATCTCAACGTGACGAGTGTCTCCTGGAACCAAGCCGGCCCAGGTCCCCCAGGACCATCCGGGCTGGCGGCCAAGGGTTAACTCAGGACAAACAATCCATTAGCACCATGCACATGCTAAACCACTAAGAACATACATGTTCAGAGTCTGTTATAGTGTGTAAAGTAACAAATGGTTTATTTATTTATTTATTTATTATATTTGTGTGCTTGTTTGTTTATTATTTTTTTTGAGACAGAGTTTCCCTGTGTAGCCCTGACTGTCCTGGAACTCACTCTGTAGAACAGGTTGGCCTTGAACTCAGAAATCCACCTGCCTCTGCCTCCCAAACGCTGGGATTAAAGGTGTGCGCCACCACCACCCAGCCAAATGGGTTTGTATAACAGAATAAAAGTGGCTTCTATCCATCCCTCTCGCCCCTTATCATTTCCCAGGGTCACAGATAAAATCATGTTTAAATAAAATCAACAGTGTAGTGTCTTTTGCTTGACAAACGGAGATTGCTGTTTATGCAAAGATCTGCATCACCTGGCCAATATCAGTAGAGTTTCTTCCCAGTAATAAAATGAAAATTCTCTGGATATATATATGCTATATGCTATATACTATAATATATAATACATAATATTATACATAATATATAATACACAATATCTAATATAATGCATAATACATAATATATATATTATATAGAATACTGTAGGAAGTTATGATGTGGTTGAAAATGTTTGAAATATGTCTGAGTCTGCAACAGCTACCACAAACAACACCAGTAGGAGCTGAGGTAAGAACACAGTAGCTTGTAACGGACGTAAGAACCATTCGGCACAAGCGGACTCTGTCTTTGCGGTTTGCTTTGAGACAGGTTCTTAAGGAAGCTCAGGCGAGCCTCAACCTCAGGGTGCTCTCGTCTCGGCCTCCCCAGTGCTGAGATGACAAACATGGACTGTCCTGTCCAATGCGAGGGCTTTTAATCCAGTTTTCCCCTGTCTTTAAACAATTATTTAAAAATATTCTTGATCAGCAGGGGGCTGGAAAGATGGCTCAGCATTTAAGAGCACCGATTGCTCTTGCAGAAGACCCAGTCCAATTCCCAGCACCTACATGATGGCTCATGGCCCTCTGCAACTCGCCCCTGTGCCGTCTGCAACTCGCCCATGTGCCGTCTGCAACTCACCCATGTGCCATCTGCAACTCGCCCACGTGCCGTCTGCAACTCGCCCATGTGCTGTCTGCAACTCCTCACCCCTGTGCCGTCTGCAACTCGCCCATGTGCTGTCTGCAACTCCTCACCCCTGTGCCGTCGATGCTGCTGTACATGCAAGCAAAACAGGAGTACACATAAAATAAATAAGAATTAAATGTTTTTTAAATTATTGTTGATTAGCTATCTGGCGATTTAGTTTTGATTTTTCCCGTATCTCTGGAATGAGACCTGCCCCAGTGTTCTAATCTGACCCTACACTTGGAAGCAGGGCACGTGTCAGATGGTAAGGAGTTAGTGTCAATGAACTCTTTTGTCAGTTTTAAGCAGCAGAGAAGTATGTACTGGCTGGTTTTGTGTATCAACCTGACACAAGCTGGAGTTATCACAGAGAAAGGAGCCTCCCTTGAAGAAATGACTCCATGAGATCCAGCTGTAAGGCATTTTCTCAATAAATGATCAAGGCGGGAGGGCCCGTTGTGGGTGATGCCAGCCCTGGGCTGGTAGTCCTGGGTTCTATAAGACAGCAAGCTGAGCCGGGCAGTAACGGTGCACACCTTTAATCCCAGCACTTGGGAGGCAGAGGCAGACGGATTTCTGAGTTGGAGGCCAGCCTGGTCTACAGAGTGAGTTCGTGGACAGGGAAGGCTACACAGAGAAACCCTGTCTTGGAAAAAAACAAAACAACAAACCAAACAAACCCAATCACTAAGATATTTACAAAAAACATTATTTGCATTCTTTTTATGTTTTGCCGCACCCCCTCCTGCTGGTTGCTTTTTAGATTATTTTCTTTTCTAGCATCATGAGACAGAACAATATAATAAATTTTTAAACTTACTTCAAGAATGTTTGAATCTTAGTTACATCTGTGGCATCATGTGATAAATTAAGATCAACTGTCTATATGGTTAAACCATAGGTCTTGGGTCCGCTTCATTGAGACTTGGATTAGAGAGAGAGAGAGAGAGAGAGAGAGAGAGAGAGAGAGAGAGGCTTTAGAGGTGGACAACCACCTAGAAGAGAGAAGGCAGAAGGTAGAGAAATACACAGAATAGCAAAACTCTGTTATTTTGTGTTTTTATATAACATAAAACATGTTATTTATATGTTAACCTTGCGGTTGTAGTCTGAGCTACAAAAGGCATCTGTTTCCCTGAAGCACTGAGGACAGCAAACAGTTTCTTTCTTCACAGGACAAAGAAAAAGATGCAAGGGAAGGTGAGGTGCTTGCAGGGCGCTCTGGATAGACTCACCGCTGGGCTCACTGTGGCGGCTGGCACCATGGTGTCTGTGTATTCATCTCAAAAATGTAACACAGAGACCCCAAATCTAACTTTGGCATGGGTCTCATACTCTGTTATACCCAAGAATCCTAAGGATGAATTAAGCCTTGCCTCATACTGTTTTAGACAGAAAATGCCATACAGACCTAGGACATATTCAAAGTATACTCTTAATTAGAAATGAAGTTAAAAAAAATTTTTTTTTACAACTGTTAGGCAGAATATCACTAAAAGAAAGCTCAAGGCCAGAGATAAAGTTTGCTCGTAGACTTAAGGAAACATTGGTGCCTATTTTTCTGGTCTTTGGAAAAACAATTCTATTGACAAGACAAAATAATATGACTTAGAGTGTGCCCTGAGTCCCTTAGGAGGTTACCACAGTCCCCTCTGGCCAGGTGGCTAGCCTTGTCTACACGTGTGGTCTCTGTGTTACCAATCACCATAGCCTTCCCTCCCCATCTGGATATCTAACCTTAGTCTCCCCTAGAAATGCTCAGGCAACTTAGTGTCTGCTGATCTCAAGCTGACTTTCTCCAGTAGTCATGGACTAGGCCGGAGTTAACTGTGAGCAAAGCACCAACGGGGTGTGTGTGTGCTGTGGTACTAGTACTGTGCTCCTACAGGTCTTCCTAGAGGACGCAGGACCAGCATGTCTTCGTAACGTGCAGTACAGAAATTCTTGTCCCTATCAGAGCTATGTCCACAAGCCACAGGACACTCTGACACTATAGCTGACTTCACTATGAGGAGTGAACGGACAGGAAGTCGGGCTGGAGATCTATATCGTAGCACGTTTTCCATATCCCATATCGTTCATTGGAAAATTACATTAGAGTTCAGGACACAGCTACAAGATATGGGAGTGGGGGTGTAAAAATTATCATGAGTAAATTTTTAAATCCTTTTACCTCACTGAAACTGTCATGAGTATAGCCTCACTATCTCTTGATTCTGTGGGACACTTTAGGTGTTCCGGATGTTCCAGGCTCCCACACACAAGGCTGCTTTTTCCAAATCAAAGCCCTTCTAGAATTCTACTTGACACTAGAATATGCTGCAGCCAAAAATCAGGATATTCTCTAAGGAAGCTGGGAGCAAGGAAAGTACATAAATACACTCCAAAGTTTACAAAGCAAGAACAGCCGACAGGACTGTGCCTGGCCTGGCCTTCAAGGCTTGCAATTAATTAATTAATTAATTAATTCATTCATTCATTCATTTTTTTAAAATTATATATATACATCACATGCATATGCATATATATCATATATTACATGTGCATGTGTATATACATCATATACATATACCATACACATACATATACATATAATCATGCCTATCTCCCATAATGCTTCACTACTATCTCATGGCTTAAACAATAGTAAGTATCTTTTTAAAGAGGCATTTTATTTATTTATTTATTTATTTATTTATTTATTTATCTATGTATGTATGCATGTATATGTGCCTGCATGAGTTTATGTGTACCATGTGTCTGCAGGTGCCCACAGATGGCACTGGATCCCCTGGCACTGAAGCTATGGGTAGTTGTAAGCTGCTATGTGTATGCTGGGAATTAGACTCAGATCTCAGCAACAGCAGCCAGTGCCCTTAACAGCTGAGCCATCTCTCCAAACCCTGGGACCATTTTTCCCTGCCCACACAATACCCCCTGGTCAGGCAGGACCTCTTGCCTCTGCACAAAGAATTAAATGTGGGTGGAGCTTGTAATAACAGTTAATTCCCCCAGACATACTGACTCCTGTCTGTGGTAGGATCCAGGAAGTCTAGGCCAATAATTAAGACCGATTGCACCCACCATATTGTGGATAATCTATGGCGTTAATGAAAGGACTGGAAATTCTGAAATACTGTTTTCCTTGTTCTCTTTCCCCTCTCTTCCACCCTGGCCCCCATTTCTGCTTAGTTCCAGCATCTGGAAACACTGTGCTCTGACGGTCTGTGTACTGTTACATTATAACAACTTCTTTCCTTTAACCAATGTTACATTGTAACAACTTCTTTCCTTTAACCAATCTCTTTGCCTCAAGTGCTCTCATTTTCTCCATTACACACAAATGCCAGAGTTTCCATAGTTAATTTCTGCTACAGTAACTGCTTTATGCTCAAGAATGTTGAGTCTTCTCCTGGGAAGGTGTGAGTGCAGCATCTTCAGGCTGGAGAAACTGCCGCCATAATCTTAAAGCCACTATAACCCCCCCACCCCCACCCCAGATCTTGTCTCTTCTACGGCTCTTGTTAGGTAACAACTGTTCTGAGGTATCATCAATATTCTCTCTGCCATAGAGCTCGTCTCGTGCAGAGCAGGAGGAGTCCCCAGAAGTAGAAAACCACTGAGCCTCAGTGCCTTGGAGTTCATAAGGCAGCTGTGGATGGAGGAAGGGAGCCCAGGGGATTTCTCATCAGTCCAGGTTTTATTCAAGGGTTGGTCACTTCCCCAGTCTGGGTTCCAGAGAAGGAGTCCTTTAGGGAAAAGAGATAAGAAAAACCACATCTCTTGACTTCTCCAGCCTCTGGCCTTGAGGAAACCAGACAAACTTTTGGCTTAGGTGCTTCCGGTATCTCTGGTCTCTGTCAAGAATGAGGCTGACAACATTTTTAAGGACACATCCAACTTTTAGCCGAGACAGACACTGGTCATTTTTCTTTTTACTCTAAAATACCTCACCTCCTACTCTCATCATAGTTGTTACTGGTTCCCCTACTCCTCCCTGTTAGTTATTAGTTACCCACTGCCACGGGGCCCCTGTCCTTTGAGTTCCCAGAATATATATGCATCATGAACTGTTTAGAAGAAAATGGGATCCAGGCTGATGAGATCTCTTAGGAGGATAAAGAACCAAGCCGATGACCTGAGTTTCATCCCCAGAACCCTTAGGTTTTGAAAAATCTAGGCCTACGATAGATAGATAGATAGATAGATAGATAGATAGATAGATGATAGATAGATTATAGATAGATAGATAGATAAATAGATAGATGATAGATAGATTATAGATAGATAGATAGATAGATAGATAGATAGATAGATAGATAGATGATAGATAGATAGATAGATAGAATTACAACAAATGATGGTGACATCATCATTCTCGTTTCCCATGGCTGTGTTGCTCCCTAGTCCACGAACCCACCTAAGGCTTTGAATCCCACCCTAACTGAGACCCTGCCTACGGGATAGCTCTCTTTCCCTGATAAAGACAGCAGTAACTGGACTTTGCACTTTTAAGAGATGGATATAGTTTGTGCTTTGAAAATTAAATGTCAGGGAAAAAGACTAAGATCAAAAGGAGCTCTTGAGAAGAAAGATGTGGAAAACCAATGGACAATAAAACTCCCTCCAAACTAAGGAAAGTTCTTCCCACAGAATTCAGAGATGACAAGAGAGAGCACACCGTCATGATGAAACCCTGCATGGTGTTTCTCTCCGTGCTTTAGAGAGGTAAATACTCAGTTTTCAAAGGACTGATTTCCACAGGTGATTTACTTCCTAGTGTGCCTTTCAGAGCAGAACGCAGACATTGAAGTTTGAATTATTTTTCTCCAAACTGACATTTCTCCTTCCTACCACCTTAAATGAAAAAGTACACATTATCTAGCACAGTAAAATCCTGAAAGAGAAACTGAGAAATGTAACAGATCAGGGAAATTGGAATTCTCGGGAAGGAAGTGGCACCCTAGAATAACTAGAGAAAGAGACTCTGAAGGAGCAGACCCAGGGGAAGAAAGTTGCCATGGGTACGAACATGCATGCATGTAATTAACTGTGTGTGTCACTCAAGGGAGCCGCGGGAGTTCTGTCTTGTTATTATTTTACGTTTGCATGGTATATGGGTGGGACACATTGCCACAGGGTGTGTGGCAGTCATAGGGCAGCTTGTGGGAGTTGGTTTTTTCTCCCACTACATGGGTTCCTGAGATAACAGCAGGCAGTGTTACACACTGACCCATCTCACTAGCCTGGAAGACAAGAGGACTTAAAGGTACGTGGAGGATTACAGAACTCATTTGGAGACAATTACCTTTGACTACCAGGAGTGGCAGCCAGGGAAGCAGGCAGCAGTAGCCTTGCTACTAAGGCTGTAGTCTGCTGGGTCTACAGAGCTCCCCTGAGCTTGGAGCAAAATGGAGGCTCCCCGTCTCCAGTAGGGCCTCCCCTTCTCTGACCTCGGTGAGCCCAGCCCCACACCCTCTACCTGAGAATGTCACACTGCCTTTGACAAATCTACAGATTCAACTTCCTATTTCCAGATAAGAACCTGCCCAGGGAGTAGCTGGGATTCCTGAAATGCCTCTCCCTACAAATGAGCCATTCACACTTAATCTAGTGAATGATTTTACAGTCGCCCTGTAAACTTCTTCCCCGCTTCAAGGTTCATACACAGCCTCGGTCATCCTGAATAAAGTGTATGCATATAAGCTATTTCACTGAAAATTGTCTAAGATAGCTGTTTCATTGAGTATCAGCTACAAGCACTGAAAGGGCACAACACTGGCATCCTTGGAAAAGGCCTTCCCCCACCCCGACCCCTCAGTCCCCCCAGCACACCACCCACCCCCGACTCCCAACTCCCAGCCCAAGCGTGATCCTGTAGATACCACCCATCCCAGACTTCGCTGCATCCTTCCAACCAGCAGCACCCAGACACCCTGAGTGGGAAAATGGGGGATCTGGAGCCAAGGCTGCTCCCCTACATGCGTGGGGTAGTGTGAGTCCAAGACTGAGAAGGAAATATGGGGCAGATGTCACAGTAAATATTTTGTGTGAGGGCCGGAGGGAGGCTTACTGAGAGCGCTTGTTGCTCTTCTAGAGGATCCAGGTTTGACTCCCAGCACCCAGGTGGTGGCCCAAGACCATCCGTAACCCCAGTTCCAGGGATCCAATAGGGACTAAGATGGGGTACACAGACGTGCATGCAGGCAGAACATTCATACACATAAAGTAAAATAAATAAAAGTGACTTCAAAACCGAGAGCACTCCTGTGAGCTTGTGGCTCTGGTAGTTGCTTGTGAGGGTCCTTATCGAGATAGACTGGAGTGCCCGCCTTCATGACCTCATTTATTTAGTTATTAACTATTATTTATTTAATTAATCGTTTATTTATCAATTATTTAATTATTATTTGATTAGGGTTTAACAGGAATGTTTCCATTTCTTTTTTGTTTTGGTTTGGTTTTGTTTCTTTTGTTTTTGTTTGTTTGTTTGTTTGTTTGTTTGTTTCGAGACAGGGTTTTTCTGTGTAGCCCTGGCTGTCCTGGAACTCACTCTGTAGACCAGGCTGGCCTCGAACTCAGAAATAAGCCTGCCTCTGCCTCCCAAATGCTGGGATTAAAGGTGTGTGCCACCACCTCCCGGCCTGATTCCATTTCAATTCTGACAACTTTCAGTAAAGAACATGAAAGAGTAGGAGAGGGGGATAAATAAGGAAAGATCTGGGAAGAGGCGAAGGGTCGACATTCAGCAAGTCTTCGTGCAGAGGGCACAGAACAAATCCAGCTGGGGAAAGGGACCTGGCAGCAGAAGACACCGAGGCATGGGGCAGGAATGGGGGCAGGAGGGTGACTTTGAGGGGACAATGTCCCATGTGAGAGGTGACAGATGCCAGAACAAAGTCGGGGCAAGTCTTCTGGGGAAGCAGCTGTTCACCTGAAACCCGAGAGAAACGAGTTATTAGCCATCCCGGAAGGGCAGGCTGTACAGGTGTCATGCAGGAGTGTGTGTGCTGACGCCTAGGGAAGAGGAAGTTCACTGTCTGACGCAGCCAGTCTCCCAGGAAGCGGCCAGGCCCTCCAGCACTTCCGTGGCACTGGGTTTTCCATGTCAGCACAGGTCACCAAAGCACAGACAGGAAATGGAGAAACTTATCCCTGGGAGGGAAAGTACCGCCTCGCCCTCTAAATTCCTCTAATCAGGTTCCACCCTGGAGAAACAAACATTAACCTGAGGAGAAGCTTTGCCCCAGCAAAAGATCTCACTGCCATCTTTTCAACGAAGCCCCACATCTCAGTAAAACAAATTTGTATACGGAGCTCTCCTCTTATTGCTAACCCACAGACTGAAACCTATGAAAGACCTCAGAGTCAAGAAGTCATAAAAAGTGACTTTTAATAATGGGAGAGTTTCATACCTAGTATCCTTCCTCTGCCAAACCATCCAGGGCACAATTGTGCCCATCCATTTCCTCCAGTGTATCTGTATTTAACCATCAAAAGCACTCATTACCTTGAAGTCAAATCAGCCACAAGATAAATGGCTATCACTCTTGTGAGACAAGAGACAGAACATTAGATGAAAGCTGTAAAGGCCTTGGGGTTTTCTTTATCCTGAGTCCTGGTCCCTATCATATCACCTCCAATGTACAGGAATCTGAAAAATGGATGAAAGCATCAAGCCATGGAACACCATGGTGTCTGGGATTACATAGAGTCGGAAATAGTTTGGCATCCCATGCACTCAGGTGCCCAGACCTGGCTTGCAGTGACCTCTAGCTCCTGCTTGACCCTCCCCATCGATCTTCCTTCTTGGTGTCTCAGGAAAACAAACGGAGAAGCTTCCAACTGTGGAACCCGCAGGTAGAAAGTATGAAGACTGGCATCTTTGATGCATTATTAGAGGCCATCTTAATCTATGTTCTGTGGCTGTGGGGAGACACAGGGGGGACAAGCAACTCTTATAAAAGAAAGTGTTTAGCATTGGGGCTGGCTCACTGTGTCAGAGGGTTAGTCCGTTATCATGGCAGGAATCGGGCATGGAGCTAATAGCTACATCCTTATCTTCAGGCCAGGAAAGAGATGCCGACCTGGCGTGGGCTCCTGAAACCCCAAAGCCCATCCCTAGGGACACACTTCCTCCTGCAAGACCACACCTCCTCATCCTTCTCAAATAGTGCCACATCCAAATCCATGAGCCTAAGGGGCCAGTCTCATTCAAACCACTACAAAGGAGTTTTGTTCAACCCCCAAACAGGGAGAGGAAGGTTGCCACCAGAAACGGGAGGAGCTTATTTCTCTTCTGGAGGGAATAAAGTGAAACAATGGTAGCCAAAGAGGCGGGGGGGGGGGGGAGGGGCGACTGGGAGAGCTAGAATAAGGAGCTAGAATAAGGAGTGGACTCTCTCTCTGTCTCTCTCTCTCTCTCTCTCTCTCTCTCTCTGTCTCTCTGTCTCTTTCTCTGTATCTGTCTCTCTCTGTTTCTCTGTCTCTCTCTCTTCCCCCTTTCCTTTCCTTTTTTTTTTAATTTTTGTTTTTGCCCTCATTTTTTTTTTAGACAGGGTTTCTCTGTGTAGCCCTGGCTATCCTGAAACTCACTCTGTAGACCAGGCTCTCTCAAGCTCAGAGATCCGCCTGCCTCTGCTTCTCAAGTGCTGGGATTTAAGGTTTGTGTCACAACAGCCCAGCCTTTATCTCTTTCAAAACACTAAAGATGCTTTTTAAAGAAACATTGAAAAAATAATAGGAGACAGAATTAATACACTCACTAGTGTCTTAGTCAGGGTTAATATTGCACTGATGAAACACCATGACCAAAAGCAAGTTGAGGAGGAAAGTGTTTATTTGGCTTCCATATCTTAGTCCATCATGGAAGGAATTATGTTGTTCTTTTGTTTTTCTTCTTGGTATACTTTATTGGGTTCTTAAACCTCAACCTCCCTTCCAAACCATATTCCACCCAAATCCCTTCCAACCTCCCCGCCCCCAATACTTGGCAGGAGAGAAAGAAGGATTGAGGGGAGAGGGAGCGTAGACCTCTTTAGACTACTTCCTGATGATTAGGGGCCTACAGTTCCTTGGGGAATGTTGATCTTTCTCATCAGGATATCTTTAACTTATCTCTGCTCACGACCACTTACAAACCACAACAACAGCAAACAGAAATGACAGAAGGGAGTAGCAGCCAGCCCCAGCCCCTCTTGGGGAATCTCCTGTTTAAACTTTCTCCAGAGTCCCCAGAATTAAACTGTCTGCAGCTGGTTAAAAAAAAAAAAAAACAAAAACAAAAAACAAAAAACAAAACAAAACAAAACACCCCTGTGAGTGCATGAGGCAAATCACAATCACCTGCTGTGAAGCGACCTCTTATCCCACACCTGGGATTAAAACAAAAACACACTCACAAAACTGGGTTTTTTTTTTCAAGAATCCAAAATTCTCACTGCAGAAGTCAGGACAGGAACTGGAGACAGAAGCTGACGCAGAGGTCAAGGAGGGTGTCACTTAACGGCCTGCTTCTTCTGTATTACTCTCCCCGCCTTTTTATAGAACCCAGAACTACAACCCAGGGATGGAACCATCCACAAGGGACTACACCCTCCCTTCAGGCTGATCTTCAGAGGCATGTTCTTAACCGAAGTTACCTCCTCTTTAGCTTATGTCAAATTGACATAAAACTATCCAGCACAAATTGAATCAAAGACATAGAAAGAAATAGCTTTCCCCTCGAGTTGAAGGGACATGAGTCTGAGTGCAAAGACCCTTTAGGGGGCCAGAGCAGTGAAAGAAGGGGTGGTGGGGATTTACAACTAGATATCTCAAAAAATATCCAGAGCATGCAAGAGAGCCTTGAGTCTGATCACAGCATTGGAGAGAGAAAAAAATATCAATAGAATTTCTGTCAGCCACATCAGACAATAGGATAAAATGACAGCCTCAAAACTCTAGAGAAAGTGTATTGACCAACGTACATATAACAAAGGAACTTGTTCTCTTTCACACAGCAGCTACAAAAAGTCAGAAGCCCAAGAACAACGCTCGAGGGTTTCACTCAGATCTTATTCATACAGTAGAAGATGGAATTCTTGATTCTGGGAGTTCTGAACAGTTTCTAGAGAAGGTTAAAGTCAAGGGAAGAACTGGAAATCTTGGGAATGTCGATCACGTTGAATGCTTGAAGGATAAAATCACAGTTGCTTCTTAGAAACCGATCTCCAACAGGTATTTGAAATATCTTACCAAGAAATACCATAAGAAGAACAATCTCTGAGATAGGCTTCCTGCAGTCACATCTGACGAGGAGACTTACAAATTTCCTTATTTCCAGATTAGTCAAGATGCAGAGTCTGAGGACTAAGTTGGCCTTTGCATTTAATAAAATGCAAGTGTGCTAAAGAAACCTGAAGTCTGTCTTTATCAGCAAATAAAAACCACTGTACTCTATTAAAAAAAAAAGTACACCTAACATTCAAGCACGGGTTTATGATTATAAATGAATATCCATGAAGCCACCACCCTAGTAAAGATATTTACCATTTCAGACACTTGTGACAAATCTAAGCTTCCTGGCCTGGGTTCTTGCGTTTTTGCCCAGGCTGGAGAAATCTGAATTTTGCACTAGTAATTTCCTTGATTTCCTTTCTGCTTCTCACCTGTTTATGTATTGCCGATCAATATAATTCTGGTTTGAAAAAACACAGACTGTTACCTAAAATGTATCTGTTATCTGAATTTTTTGTTAAATCCATCATATGGCATGTTTTCCTCTGAAAGGCTACTCATGTTTTGTTTTTTTTTAGTGCGACCACGTTGCTGTGAATACCAGAGTTCCAAACAACTCCTGTGATACACACTCTTATGCCTCGTAGAAGAAAGGCAATACAACATCAGTTTCACTCCGAGTAATCCCTAGTAAATAGTAAATCTTGCTCTCCCTTTCAGCTTATGCCTATGCCGGGTCTGTGCACTAAGCTGACAAACCTCGATACCTTCCTTCCTTCCTTTCTTTCTTTCTTTCTTTCTTTCTTTCTTTCTTTCTTTCTTTCTTTCTTTCTTTCCCCCTCTCTCCCTCTCTCTCTTTCTTTCTATCTGTCTGTCTCTTTCCTTTCTTTCCTTCCTTTCTTTCGAACTAGTTGAGTGTCTCCTTCCATGTTCCCACTTCTATACAGAAATCTGTTGAAACATAGAATTCCTAATCAAATTATAATAGTCTGAGGGAAAAATGAAAACCTTTTCGGACATAGACAGACACAAAAATATCTTCTCCAGGCTCGTCTGAATGCAATCCAGTTAAATCAGGGGATGGACCCGGGAAACGACTGAACAACAGAGAGAGAAGAGAAAGGCTCCCAGGAGTGGAAGTCCGCAGCTCCAGACAGTCATCACCTGGCTGTAGGGACATCTCAGAGGTGCCTGAGGTACCTCAAAGCACTGGGCACCACCTCCAGCACGGTCTGGTGTGTGTGGGAGGGGCAGAGAATAATCAACTCAGACAGAAGTCAGAGGATAAAAATTTGAGGGAGGAGCCATCGGGGAAAACAGAATTCCAGATATTTAAAGCTAGCATAGTGCAGCAGATTAAAGTACGTTCAATAAAAAGATAAAAGATGTACTAAGAAACACGCAAGGGAAAAAATCCTGACCTCACCAGTTACACTTATTGTTATAGACCTCATGGGCCTCTTGAGAGGATTAAGTTAGTTAATAACTGTAGAGTGATTGGAAAGGGCCAAAATGAACAGATAAAAGAAAATGAGGCTTTGCTGAGCGAGCCCTTGGTCATCTCCCACAGAGCCAGGGAGGAGTGCTCACTTCCCTAACTGCTCCGATTCAAGCCCTAGTTTGAATCACTGCGTGCTTAGACACGGATAAGGATATAAGTCTTATTAACTTAGAAAACACACAAAAACTGTAAATATATAAAACATTAAAAATACAGACATCGGGAAATAGGAATGAAAAGAACACGAGGTGTGCTGTCCGCATCTTACACAAAGAGCAGAGGGGGCTGGAGAGGTGGCGCTGCAGCTAGGAGCACTGCACGACCTGGCGACCTTGCAGAGAGCCTCGGTTCGATTCCCAGCATCCACATGTTGGCTTACAACTATCGATAACTCCAGTTCCTTGGAATCCAATGCCCTCCAGAGACACAGACCTACACAGAGGCAAAACCCCATACACATAAAATTAAATGATACTGTGGTGGTTTAAATGAGAATGGTCCCCACAGGCTCATCTGTTAGGAAGTATGGCCTTGTTGGAGGGGGTGGGGCCTTGTTAGAGGGGTGTGGTCTTGTTGGGGGTGTGGTCCTGTTGGATGGGTGTGGTCCTGTTGAAGGGGTGTGGCCTTGTGGGGGTGTGTAGCCTTGTTGGGGGTGTCACTGAGGGTGGGCTTTGAGGTTTCAGGAGCCCAGGACAACCCCTGTCTTATGTCTCTCAGCTTACTGCTTGCTGTTCAGAATGTAAGTTCTTAGCTACTGCTCTAGTGCCCTGCCTGGCCCCTGCCTCCATTCTCCTCCCCACAATGGTCATGGATTTGTCCTCTGACACTGTAAGCAAGCCTCCAATTAAATGCTTTCTTCTATAAGTTGCTTTGGTCATAGTGTTTCGTCACAGCCTTAGAACAGTGACTAAAACAAATCCTAAATGTTTTTTGATTTTTTTTTTTTTATAAATAAAGGAAAGAACATAAATGGGAAAGTTCTTTCTAATCTGATCAGATCTTGGTTTTGGTTTTAACCAATGGGATGATAGCTAAAGCAGACAGAACCGAAGTAGAAATCTAAGTTTAGCATTTTCCTATAAGGCCATTAACTATGACGACAAGTTACCATGGCTACGCTGAAAGATAAATATAGAAGAGATAAATAGGAGTGAGGCCGAACCTTCCCAATCATGTGGAAAATCCCATCTAAAAGCATTAGTCAGTTACCGATCAAGAACCAACAGTAAACACATTATGAACTGATATGAAGATAAACCCTCAGAGACTATAAACAGAAACGCGAACCAGTAAAGGGGAATGGTTCTCTGGAGCAGGAGAGTCTGAAAGGGCTCACAGAAGACTGAAGCTTTCATAAAAACCTTTGGGTAGATTTTGAAAACTTCAGTGATTTCCATGTACTATTTTGGAAAGAAAAACAAAGCACTTAAGTATACATTTACGTCAGGCAGTGGTGGCACACGCCTTTAATCCCAGCACTTGGGAGGCAGAGACAGGTGTATTTCTGAGTTTGAGGCCAGCATGGTCTACAGAGTAAGTTTCAGGACAGCCAGGGCTACACAGAGAAACCCCCCCCCAAAAAAAAACAAAAAAAAAATCCAAATAGTATACATTTACAACTTTGATGAGGGAAATCTTGCAGTTGCCATGTTTTTAAATACTTACTTTAATTTCTTTGTTTTGTTTGTTTGTTTGGGGTTTTTTGTTTTGTTTTGTTTTGTTTTTTGTTTTTTTTGAGACAGGGTTTCTCTGTATAGCCCTGGCTGTCCTAGAACTCATTCTGTAGACTAGGCTGGCCTCCAACTCAGATCTATCTGCCTCAGCCTCTCAAGTGCTGGGATTAAAGGTATGTGTCACAGATGTATTTGTAAAAAGATAAAGAGATATAACATATGTTCTATGGTGTGTGGTGAGGTGTGGGGGTAGGGGGTCCTCAGCGGGCCCATGCCGAGGCATCCCTTCCCCCTGAGGGGCCAGCCACAGGACGGTATAGTGTAGAATAGAGTTTATTCAGGGCATGGGGAGGGGAGTTAAGAGGGTAGTAGAGGCAGTGAAAAGGAGAGAGAGAGAGAGAGAGAGAGAGAGAGAGAGAGAGAGAGAGAGAGAGAGAGAGAGAGAGAGAGAGAAATCTGCCACAAAACAATGAAGGCTGCATTAAGCATTCTTTTTTAAATTACATTTATTCCGTGTGTGCATGTGTGTGGAGAAGGGAGGAGAGAAAGTTCCGCAGGACAACGTTTTCTAAAGCTGAGGTAAGCAGCCCTACTGTGGTTCCCTAGTTGGGAAAGAGAAGTTAAAAAGAATCTTGAGGCTTCCTTTACATTAGAGAGGAAATTCAACACTTTTGGAATGCCAGAGTTGACGCCAACAGAATGTGTGGCGTGATGCCAGAGAGGTCGGAAGTTCCCAGGTCCCCTCTAAGCCAATGAACAAGGAAGGGAACTAGGGACATCGGCCAAGCGCATGTCTTCCTTGTTCTCCCCAGTCTCAGGGGCGCCGGGACCCTCACAGACGGTGGCTTTGCCATTTTTGCTTCATTTTATAAGGACAGTTACTTCCCATGACCTGTCCACCCAGAACTTCATGGCTTCCCATGATTTCAGAAGAGGCCTGCTCACAATTAAAAAGACCAGAACCAGGAAACAGAGCAGAAACTGCTACAGGGCAAAGTTCTGGTCTCTTCTAAGCATTTCTTAGATCCCTGCCCTCAGGGCCTTTTTTCTTCTGCCTGTTTTGTTTACTGAGAGGAATATGAGGGAGGTCTGTCTCTGGGTTTCTGTTTGGTGGCCTCTCTAACAAGTTTTAAGATTCACAAGGAAAACTCTACCCACCCGTGACTCCCATAGCTCCTGGGAAGAGAGACGGTGCACCTCCAAGAAACGGTGTCTCCTACCCAGCTGCTAAAGGTAAAGAATGTAATAAGAGACTCCACAATAAAAAATATACCCAGGGAAACGCGTCATAAATGCTGCTATGGTCGTAGGCCCTGTTACAACCTGGGGATGCACTTCCGCCAAACAGCCCCTGTTTAAGGAGCCAAAGATCTAGCCGGAGATTAACACCCATATTTGTTTCTGTTTCCTTTTCCTTGAAAGACAGAGTAGTTAGGGAGCCAACTGGGGTGAACAGTTCTCCTCAGCCGCCTGTTTCCTTCCGCTGAAGGAGGCAGACTCTCGATTCTTCTGTTCCTATGACGTTTAATGACCCATATTTGATTTTGCATCAACTAAAAAAGAACAACCCAAGCCACCGCATCATGGTTGTTTAAGAAAGAATGCTACGTCATCTGGAGAGTGGCCCTGGTGTCTCGCCATGTTCCCAAACTGAGATTGCAAGTGTGAGAAACTAAATCAGCTTCCTCGTGAGCGGTTAAAAGACGGTCAAGAGTGCGAATGGTCCTGTCCTTGCTTGCATCAGGAAATGCCGAAATAGATACATGGCAAGAATATCGATCATAATTTCACAGGCAAGAATATCGATCGTAATTTCACAGGCAAGAATATCGATCGTAATTTCACAAGAATGGTGTCTTGGTTCAGAATGATGGTAGCTCTATTTTTCCATTTGCTGGCCAGAAAATGTATTGGCTACATAGAGCTGAATTCCAGCTGTTGATTCTTAAATGATGAAGAAGACTTCTTACACTGTGTTTTAAAACATTCCTATATAAAGCAACTATTATAGAATTCATCCATCTAAGGTATAATCTGGTGGACTTTGCTGTGTTCACAGGCTTAAGCGGTCATCGCCATACACCTGATGCCAGACATTTCCTTCTAGAGGAACCAACCTTGTGTTTCAGTCACTCCCCATCTTCCCATGATCCTTTGCAGCCAGGAATCAGCTTCAGTCTAAAGACCTTTTTTTTTTTGAGTTTCAACTTTGTCTTAATCTGTAATCACCATCAAATTAAACATTTTAAACTTGGGTGTGTGAATCAAACAGTAGAAAAGAAACTGAAATATGAAGAAGTTTGTGGTACACATAGCCAGCATGCTAACGTTTCTCTTATCATTCCTCCTTTCTGAACACCTGTGACAGATGCAAGGCTGTTGAAAGACCAAATGAAGGGCCAATGCACCAATGAAGGGGGTTTAAGAAGAGAGAATGGGGCTTAAGGGAGTGTGGCACGGTGGTGTGGGGGAAGGGGGTGCCCAGGCAGGCCCATGTCCAAGCACCTCTTCCCCCTGAGAGACCACACGCACACAGACATGGTATAGAATAGAGTTTATTCAGGGTAGAGGTTGGGAGTTAATGGTATAGTGGAAGTAGAGAAAGGCAGAGAGAGAGAGAGAGAGTAGAAAGTAGAAAGTAGTGGAGGCCGGCCATAACCATGAGAGGGGGAGGGGAGGAAGCCCAAGGGGCAGAGAGGTGAGAGTAGGATGAGAGAGAGAAAGAGAGAAAGAGAGAAAGAGAGAAAGAGAGAGAGAGAGAGAGAGAGAGAGAGAGAGAGAGAGAGAGAGAGAGAGAGAAGGAGGAGGGGCAAGTAGCCCCTTTTATAGTGGGTCAGGTCTATGGGGCGAGGCATACTTGGCTATGGCCAGGTAAGTGTGGGGTGGAGCTTAGGCAGAATACCAACAGCTGGGAATACGCAGGAGCGCATGCAGAGACACACGGGAAGAGGCAAGAAATAAAACACAATGCCCAAGAGTCTATGAACGCGGTCCCCAGCTACCAATGGATGCCAAGCCCAAAGTGAGAAAAGGCGAAGTGCTGAAGCGGTGACTCTGTGCTTAAAGCACTGGCTGCTCTTCCAGAGGACTAGGATTGATTCCCAGCAAACACATGGTGTGTAGCAACCTCTGTAACGCCACCAGTGCCCAGGTTTCTGGTGCCTTCTGGCCTCCGGGCATACACATGGTGCACAGACATACATGCAGACTTAAAAAATCAAATAGCATTTAAGACAGACAGACAGACAGAGACAGAGGGACAGAGAGAGACAGAGGGGCAGAGAGAGACAGAGGGACAGAGAGAGACAGAGGGACAGACAGAGACAGGGGGCAGAGAGAGACAGAGGGACAGAGAGACAGAGGGATAGAGAGAGACAGAGGGACAGAGAGAAACAGAGGGACAGACAGACACACACACACACACACAGAATTGTATTTGTGACAATGCAAACATGCTCTCTGTAAGTACTGATCATAGATGAGGGATGATGGAGAGAAAATGCAGCACTGCTACTTCAGCAATGGAGGTGGCTTTCCTAGTCATTTCACGCCATCTCCTACGACTGTCCGATTCAGTAGCCCAGAGCAGTGGCACACACCCAGTGCTCAGGAGGCAGTTGGTTCTCTGTGAGGCTGAGGCTAGCGAGGTCTACGCACAGAGCTCCAGGCCAGCCAGAGCTACATAGTGAGACTGTGTCTTAAAAAATAAAAGACTATCGCTGGGCAGTGGTGGCGCACACCTGTAATCCCAGCACTTGGGAGGCAGAGGCAGGCAGATTTCTGAGTTCTAGGCCAGCCTGGTCTACATAGTAAGTTCTAGGACAGCCAGGGCTACACAGAGAAACCCTGTCTTGGGGGGGAGGGGTGTTGAAACAAATCCAAAAGACAAACAAACAAAAAAAAAGACTACCATTCTTGAAGGACTAGAGTCAACCGGAAGTTCATTCAAATGTCAGGTTCCTCTTACAATGAGAGTTTGGAAACAATATCCACATTACGCTGTCCACCCTCGTCTCTTACCAGCTACCTCTTTCTGAAAACAAGACACCCCAGAACTTGGTGGCTGCACCCGGTAACCACTTGTTTGGCCCTGTAATTTGTGCGGCCCTCGGAGGAAACTGTGGTTTGATGTTTTGTTTTGATTTCCATGTGGTTTCTGTGTGGATAGCTTCAATATGACCTGCAAGTTGACTCTTACTGTTGGCTGGCCTGATTTATGGCTATGATCTGTGTTTCAATTCCTGTCCACACAGGTCTTTCAATGGACTATTGGGTTCCAAAAACAAGCATTTCAAGGGAAGGTTCCAGCTTCATAAGGCCTGGCCCAGAGAGTGACACAGACTGGCTCCTGCCACACTCTGTGGCCAAGAAGCCACAGACTCCAAGTTCAAGAGAAAGGGTGTAGATCTTCCCTCTGTGGGAAAGGGGTATCAAAGAATTCTCTCTCTCTCTCTCTCTCTCTCTCTCTCTCTCTCTCTCTCTCTCTCTCTCTCACACACACACACACACACACACTTCACATATACACTGAGGTCATATGATCAGTTCAGAAAAATCTAGTACAAGGAACACACACACATACACTCAGTTGATATAGCAAACTTGAGGCCCGTAAGGTGATTTTAGATTTCAGAGTCACAATAAGCCGTTTATAGAAGAGTGAGAAGAGGGAAGGGAGAAGAGATAATGAGGAGAAATGAAAATGAAGGAGAAGTCAACTCTTAGTCTTAAACACTGGGTTAAAACCAAAATGTTGATAGAGGGGGGAAAAAAAAGGTGGTTGTGAGTGCTTTGATCCCACAGGCAGGTGAATCTGAGTTCTAGGCCAGCCTGGTCTACAGAGTGTGTTCCAAGACAGCCAGGACTACACAGAGAAACCCTGCCTCGAAAAACCAAAACCAAAACAAACAGAAACAACTTGTCATCAGGACGTATTTCTCTTCTACTCTCCCAGGTGTGTGTTTATCAAATTTAAGTCCTTGGTACATTTAGAAATGTAAAATACAAAGGCGGAAAGTTGTATCTGCCAATCTTAAATCCTCCAGCAAAACCAGATTTCCACAAACAGTGCCAACAAAGCAGAATCTGGTAATCAATAAACAAGGGCCGCTCTGTATTAGACTCTTGTCTCTTTGCTACAACAGAAGGCCCGACACGAACAGCTCAGAAAGCTATTTGGCTTACTGTCTCTTCAGCATGGCGGGGAAGGCATGGGAGAGGAGGTGATGGCTGCCCACAGTGGTCCACAGGAATCAGAGGGGCGTGGAGACTTACATTCAGCTGGATTTCTCCTTTCTGTTAAGTCACATGATTTGGATTGGCTTTGGGGGTATCAGCATGAAGCCATGACCTAAGCAGACAGGTAGATAAATGTGTATCCACGCCTAGACACATGCACATACATGTCTGATACATGCAGCCATGTATCCTATCTATACTAAAGGGGCCTAAAGGCAGTGCATGAGTGTAATGACAGTAATGAGCGTCCCTAGGAACCTTGGCTTGGATTCTAAATAACCTTCTAGAGAGAAGGCATGCTGGTGCCAGAGAGAGGTCGTTCTGGAGTGACAACAGGAAAACATGAGATGAATCTGGGATATCTTGTGATGCCAGAAAACAAAAAAACTTTGTGAGTGATTGGGGGAGGGGTCATCAGCCTGAAACACCTGGCCTCTCTAAGACCAAAGCTGAACACATTGGGACAAGAAAATAAATGATAGTACAAGGTTACAATTTATAGAGTGAAATAAATATCCAGTCTGTATCAAGATACATCATTTAGTGATAGGTTAACAGGGGATGAGAGAATTCTAACGAATGAATGAGCAAAGAAGAAAGAAGAGGAGGAGGAGAAGGAAGAGGAGCAGGAGAAGGAAGAGGAAGAGGAGCAGGAGGAGGAGGAAGAGAAAGAAGAGGAAGAAGAGGAGGAGGAAGAAGAGGAGGAGGAGAAAGAAGAGGAAGAGGAAGAGGAGGAAGAAGAGGAAGAAGAGGAAGAAGAGGAGGAGGAAGAGAAGAAAGAAGAGGAAGAGGAAGAAGAGGAGGAGGAAGAGGAGGAGGAGAAGAAGAAGAAGAAAAGAAGGAGGAGGAGGAGGAGAAGAAGAAAGAGGAGGAGAAGGAGAAGAAGAAGAAGAAGGAAAAGGAGATCATCACTGGAGGTGAGATCTACCAACAAATAGTAAGTTAGTTGGTTGAGAGGAGAGAAGCAGGACCCTTTCCCCTGCTGAAGTATTTCCTGTGAGATCCTCAGTCATGCAGAGTCACACGCTGCACCAAAGGGGCAAGCTCAACATTAGTTAGCATCAATAGACACGCTGACAGACATCACCTGCATTTCAATTATGATCTGAGAAAAGGTCGGAGGAAACCAAATTGAAAGATGTCTGTGAAGTAACAGGCCAACACTCTTCAAACATGTCAAAGACAAGAGAAAGGGAGAAAAACACACATGCCTCAGTCTGTGGAGAGAGGGGGGAACAGAGATGGGAAGGCAATTCCGCAATTCCGGGTGCAGTCTAGGGCTGGCTACAGAAACACAGAAAAGACAGACTCTGGCGAGTCAACTAGAGTTTGTAGTCTATTTTATGTTATTGACCATGGTCTACTTCTGAGATTCTTTTATTGAAAACCCAGTATATTTTATCTGAGGGGAGGAAACAAACAAAACAAAACAAAGAGAAATAAAAAACCCACAAAGAACATGCACTGTTTAAGTTCTGTTTTCACCCCGTCTTCTGGGCCACAAAAGCTTAAGTGTCAAAGCTTTATTCTGGATTGAGTTATCAAGATAGTGATTATGAATAGATAATTATTCAAACTGGTGGGCCAGTGAGGGATGCTAATGGAGAAAGCTGTGCTCATGCTCACGGACAGCGAGAGACACAGTGAGATCAAGTTAGGTTTGTGAACATTGTTGGTGAGTAACATTTGTGAAAAGAGAAAGGGAAAGAGAGGCTGGGCCGGGAGCCATGGGAACACCAACAGTGAAAACCTAGCCGTTGGGCCAGAGAGACGGCTCAGTGGCTAAGATATTGGCTGAGATCCCAGCACCTACAATGTTGTAACTGTGTATAACTCTACCTCCAAGGGATCCAATGTTTGTTCCCCTTGGGCACTAGGCACTCAAAGGGTATTCAGTCATACACGCAGGCAAAACACCCATACACATAAAGTAAAAATAAATACATTTTAAAACAATGACCACAAAAATGAGCTCTAACTACAGTCCTCCCAGAAGCCCCAGCTACTCAATCTTGAGGAGAAGCACTGCGGTGCAGTCAAACTCTGTGCCTGAGGCTCAGCCGGAGGCCTCCATCTCTGAAGCCAGAAACTGACTTGAGCATGTGACCTAACTGGAGCCAATGGAAATGATTTCTGAAAACTGTAAGACTGAAAGGAAAAGGCCCTTTTCCGGTGGGTTGGTTGGTTGGTTTTTGTTTGTTTGTTTGTTTGTTTGTTTGTTTGTTTGTTTTACCTAGTCTGAGAGCCTGCTATGGCTAGGGTGTCCTCTGCCCACGCCTCTGGAATGAAGTCATGAGTGTGGAGAGCCTACAGCACACAGGCAGCGAGTGAGTGGGAGATGGAGAGATTTCACTCCTTACCCCAGACTCTGGCTCTTCTCAGCTGGCTCTCCTGGGAGTTGAGTCCCTAAAGCAACCTGCACATCAGCATAGCTGATTACGAAGCCAGCAGCAGTTACTCATCTGAAAGACCTTTTCCCCCTTTGTTTGAAGAAGCTTGAATCCAATGTAATTCCTGTCACGTGACAGCTTAAAGACGTGAGCATCCCTGTACTTAAGATTATATTGTCCTGGCAGAAGACTACTGTTCAAGAGAAGAAAGATTGTTTTTTTAATCTGATTTTTTTTTTAACTTTCAAGGAAACAAGACAAAGTCACTGCTTCCCACACCCTGCATTCCAGAACTGTGTGACCTAAGGGAGCTCAGAGGTTTAAATTGAGCAGTTGTGCTGCTGGGGATCTAACTGAAAGTTTTGTTTGCGCTAGGCAAAAACTCTACCAACAGGCTACACTTCTAGTCCCTTAAATATTTCTTTCCTTCCTTCCTTCTTTCTTTCTTTCTTTTTTTGGGGGTGTGTGTGGGGGTTTTTGGGTTTTTTTGTTGTTGTTGTTGTTTTGGTTTGGTTTGGTTTGGCTTGGTTTTGGTTTTTTCAAGACAGGGTTTCTCTGTGTAGTCCTGGCTGTCCTGGAACTTACTCTGTAGACCAGGCTGGTCTCGAACTCAGAAATCCGCCTACCCCTGCCTCCTAAGAGCTGGGATTAAAGGCGTGCGCCACCACTGCCAGCACTTATTTCCTTTTTAGATTTAAATTGTTTTATGTCTTTGACTATTTTGTTCACATGTATATCTGTGTACCACGTGTGGGCCTGGTGCCCTCAGTAACCAAAAGGGCAAGCGGACTCAAGGAAGTAGAGTTATAAATGGTTGAGAACCACCGCGTAGATGCCGGGAATTGAACTCAGATCCTTGCAAGAAGAACCGGATCTGTTAACTCCTGAGCCATCTCTCTGGGCCCCTTACTTCCTGAAACATTTTTTAAAGCTTAAACAGCTATTGAGAAGTTGTAAAGGGGGGGGAGCTAAAATTTCTGGGTATTTTCCCTGAGGTTAACCTCACATGTGACCATAGCAAGGATTATAAACAGAAGTACAATGCACCAAAGGCTGATGATGAATAAAAGTATTACCTATAGAACAACAAAGAGCAGGAGTATGTATTAAGGGAGGAATCCTGTATCATCAGGGAAAAAAAGGAACTTTTTAATAAGTGGTGTTGTAACTGGATATAGCCTTGAGACGACGATAAAGTTGCCTCTCTTCCTCCCTCCGGCTGCACAAAAGAATAAGTTCCAATTAAAATTTAAATACGAACCAGCAGCAGTCATGAGAACTGGAAGATAGCACAGATGTCTCGATAACACAAAGCAACAGAAATTTCCTGTGATTCAGATTTTTGATGAATAAGAGGAAATACTAATGTAATTGCTACCGAGAACTTGGATTTACAAATACACACTGGGGTGCTTTGTCTCCCAAAGGCCCGGCAAACCCTTTAGTGATGGAGTCTAGTGAGAAGGCCTATGTGGGGAAGACGCCCTGGAAGGGAACTGAGGGGCCCTGGTTTCTTCCTTTTTCTTTCTCCAAGCCCTGGGTTAAGCTATGATGGCATGCAGTCTCTCATTTGTTTATTTTATTTATTTACTATTTTACCTTTTTTTCTTTTTGGCAAGGTCTCCCGCAGCCTAAGCTGCCTGTGGCAGAGGATGACCTTAAACCTCTGGTCCTCCTTCTTCTATCTTCAGAGAGCGCGCTGGCATGCTCGACCACTCTGACGATGGTTCTCTTTTAAGGTGGCAGTCTCTCGTGCTACACAGGTGCCGGGCTACCACGGAGTTTTAAACAGCTGAGCGAGGGGTCACTTTGAAAGATATTGTTTGACAACATCTGTACTCTACACCCACAAGCTGGTCTTCCTCTCGCCTCAGCCTCCTGAATTCCAGCCCAACAGCTGTGCAGCAAGGCACCTAGCTGAATTTTATCTTTAAAATACTTATCAGTTTGCTTACTCTGACTCCTCGAAAAGCCCTGAGGCAATGAATACTTCTGGTACCCAACAGTGGTCTCTAAACGATGCCAAAAATAACAGAAACCAGGAGTTCTTAAGGAGCCGGTGGATCTCAGAGGATGCTGAAATATGTGAAGTGTCTGGGGGTGAGAGGGCTCAGCGGGTAAAGGCGGTTGCATGGGTAAGGAGGGCCCCGACTTCCACAAGGTGTCCTTTGACCTCCACACGTGCCATTGCATGTGCATATGTGAGTGCACCATATACACACACAAAAATGCACTAATGAACGAGTGTAAAAAATGTGGGAACACGCCAGGCGGTGGCGGTGCATGCCTTTAATCCCAGCACTCTGGGAGGCAGAGGCAGGCAGATTCTGAGTTCGAGGCCAGTCTGATCTACAGAGTGAGTTCCAGGACAGCTAGGGGTATACAGAGAAACCTGTCTTGAAAAAAACCAAAAAATTAAAAAAAAAATTGTGGGAACACAAGAAACACACACACATACACACACACACACACACACACAAACACAATTGTCACATCAATAAGGATAAGAAGTACAGGAAATCTTTTCTTCTAGGTTCTTTCTTTTTTTAGATTTATTTATTTATTTATTTTACATATGTGAGTACATTGTAGCTGTACTTGTGGTTGTGAGCCATCATGTGGTTGCTTGGAATTTGAATTCAGGACCTCTGCTCACTCCGGCCCAAAGATTTATTTATTTTTATATGTAAGTACACTGTAGCTGTCAGACACACCAGAGGACAGAGTCAGAATGGTTGTGAGCCACCATGTGAACTCAGGACCTTCAGAAGAGCAGTCAGTGCTCTTAACAGCTAAGCCATCTCTCCAGCCCTCCTTCTAGTTTCTTGAGGACACTTTCTAAACATAATAGAAACAAACGAAAACATCCCTTTTCCCAAACCCACCCGAGTCATGTGATCTCGGCTGAGTGGGGAGCTGCTTCAGGTTGGGTTGTGATAGCTCTGAACTGTAAACTTGAGGTGAGAACACCGGGGAAAGGCAGGGCGGCGGCAGGGCGAAGCCTTGGGGACAGTGGGTTGGTCTCAGCAGCAGAAAGCCTGCATCCATCGGTGGGTAGCAGGCACCATGAAAAGCAGCCAGAGCGGCTTGGCCAAGAAATAACAGAATAATATTTGCATTTTTAAACGATGGCCCTAGCTGCTGTGAAGAAGGGATAACTTAAAACTAGAGGCAAATAAGGAGGCGTTTGTAGCAGGTCCGGGGGGTGGCAGTAGAGGTGGAGGAAAGTGGGCGGGGCAGGCAAAGTCAGCAACCCTTGCAAGGAGTTGGCTGGGCCAGGGAGGGATGACCCAGGCTCTAGTTTGAATCGAGGAGGAGACTGTGTGTGGTGTTATTTGCTGACATTTGCAAGGCGGTGTCCTTAATAGAGGAAGCAAATCTAAGGTTGAAACAGGAACCAAGAAGCCTTGGCGAGCTGATTTGAATATTTACATATTGAAAGATATGCAAAATAGAAAGGTTTCAAGTATCTCAAGTCCAGGCTTTGAGGGTCGTCCCTGAAGTCACCTTGGCTTTCTAAAGATCGCTTTTTCTCCACCATCTCTACTCCCAGCTTAGCATCATCGACTTCTAGAAGAGCAGTCAGTGCTCTTAACCACTGAGCCATCTCTCCAGCCCCAACACTGCCTTCTTAAAAGACAGTACTAGCCAGGCAGTGGTGGTGCACACCTTTAATCCCAGCACTTGGGAGGCAGAGGCAGGCAGATTTCTGAGTTTGAGGCCAGCCAGCCTGGTCTACAGGGTGAGTTCTAGGACAGCCCGGGCTACACAGAGAAACCCTGCCTGGAAAACAAACAAACAAGCAAACAAACAAAAAAGACAGTACTAACTTATAATGCTGCCACAAATCAGCCAGTCTATAAAATATGTAAAATTTTGTCAGAATTGAGTACGTACTTGTGCGTGTGTGTAATCATTATTGTTTCAGATTATCGATGAGATTTAAAGCATTCTTTATTGATACACATTTAGCAGTAAATAGCCAAGCATAGTCAATCAACACCAATGTGACATGGGACCTGTAGGACATGCCAAAACCAACTTAGATCATGAGACCTTTAATCCCAACACTCAAAGGCAGGTTGATCTCCGTGAGTTTGAGGCCAAACTGGTCTACACAGTGAGTTCCAGGACAGCCAAGGTTCCAGTCTCTTGAGGTTATGGAGACAGACTATGTTTCAAAAACAACAAAAACAGTGACCCAAAAGTACTAACTGGGGGCTTACCTTGTGAAATAAAACTCAACCTCACCCACCCAACCTCTTCTCTCTCTCTCTCTCTCTCTCTCTCTCTCCTTCCCTCCTTTCCTTTCCTTTTTCTTTTCTTTTCCATACATAGTTGCACAGTCTAGCCCATGTTGGCCTCAAACCCATGAGGTTTCTGACTTAACTTCCCCACTGCTGGGATCACTCATTTGGGATGAAGATCAGGCCGAGATAACCAGGCAAGGAAGTTTCTTCTGTAACAGCACAAACAGTGGCTGCCGGGTGGACTGGGAGCGGCTTGCTGCCAAAGCCCTCACCAATGGCAAACTGTGGGAAAGGCAGTGTCTACACCTCTCAGTGTTTTCATCCCAGAGTAATCACCCAAGGCTGTGAAACTGCAAGAGGAAGTTCCTTCGAATCCGGGAGCAAGCTAAGTACTTGGAGAAACGGACAGGAGCAGACAGGTGTGGCCCGAGCATCTCTACTAAGCAAGGTTCCGGCTGAACTGGAACAAAGGCTACTGGATTCTAATGACGGGTGTGTGTGTGTGTGTGTGTGTTGTGTGTGTGTGTGTGTGTGTGTGTGTGTGTGTGTGTGTTAAGCTAGTGACCACTTCATGACTATGACTGTGATTAAATTCTGAGGCCAGTTTGACCTTAATCATCTTGTCTAGGATTGAGGAGTATAGCACTCCAATATGAAGAAAAGAGCAGAGAACACATATCCTGTAGGTAGCAGGTCATTAGAACATGAGAAACACACGAGTATTCTGGCATTTTGTATTTTTACAAGAATTCACATAGAGAAAAAAAATCTAGTAAAAAAAATTCACTAAAGGGGCTGGAGAGATGGCTCAGTGGTTAAGAGCACTGACTGTTCTTCCAGAGGTCCTGAGTTCAATTCCCAGCAACCACATGGTGACTCACAACCATCTGTAATGGGGATCCAATGACCTCTTCTGGTGTGTCTGAAGACAGCTACAGTGTACTCATATACATGAAATAAATAAATCTTTAAAAAAAATTCACTAAAAACAGTTCAAAATACAATCAAAAAAGCAAGGGGTGGTGGCAAATTCCTTTAATGCAGTGCCAGGAGGCAGAGGCAGGCAGATCTGTGAAGCAGAGATCGGCCTGGTCTACATAGCAAGTTCCGGGATTACATAGTGAGACCGGTCTTAAATTGGAAAAAAAAATAAAGCCCATCAAAAGGATTAGGCCCTTTTCTTTAAGCCCTCTCAAACTGCGGAAAAAGGTGTGTTTGGTCTGCACAGAACTAAAGAGGCCATTTAAAAAAGTATTTATATGTGTGTATGGTGTATGTGTGTGTGTACATGTGTATGGTATAAATGTATATACATGTGTGTGATATATATGTGTGTGGTATATATGTATGTGTACATGTGTGTGGTATAAATGTATATACATGTGTGTGATATATGTGTGTGTGGTATATATGTATGTGTACATGTGTGTGGTATATGCATGTATACATGTGTGTGGTATATATGTGTGTACATGTGTGTGGTGCATATGTGTGTGTAAATGTGTGTGGTATATGTGTGTACATGTGTGTGATGTTATGTGTGTGATGGATGTGTGTGTACATGTGTGTGGTATATGATGTACATATATGTGGTATATGTGTATATGTGTATATGTGTATGTGGTATATATGTGTATGCATGTGTGTGGCATATGTGTGTGTACATGTGTATGATGGATGTGTGTTTACATGTGTGTGGTATATGATGTACATATATGTGGTTAATATGTGTATGTGGTATATATGTGTATGTGTGTGGCATATGTGTGTGTACATGTGTGCTGTGTATGCATGTGTGTGCATGTGGGAGGGTGCCTGCGTAGGACATGAAGGAGAGATGTTAATGTCAGATGTCTTACCCAGCACTCTCTGCCTTACTCCTGACACAGGGTGTCTTACTGAATCCTGAGCTCATTGATTGGTTGGACTGACTGGCCATCAAGTCCCTGGGAAGCCCCTGGCTTTGCCTCTCAGACAGAGACACAGGTACACATCACCACAGAAACTTTTTATATGAATGCTGGAGATCTGAACTTGGGTCCTCATATTTGCACAGTAGGCATTACCCCACTCCGACCCAAGCCCTAAAGTCTTTTAAACATCTAAGTGTTGAGGCCATACAAGATTTTTCTATAAGTATATACTGAGAGAAGTGTCCATCTTTATTAAAGAATGTAAGTATTCTCTCTCTCCCCCTCTCTTTCTCTCTCTCCCTCTCCCTCTCTCCTTCTCTCTCCTTCTCTCTCCTTCTCTCTCCTTTTCCCTCCCTCTCCCTCCCTCCCTCTCTCTCTGACTTTCACTCTCATATTACTGGTCAAAAGACTCCACAAACCCACACTCACCCACATCAGAGATGCATGGGAGATAGTTTGAGGACGGACTCTTGGTGGTGGTTCCATAATCTTAGGCGTTACAGTAGAAGAGGTCCGGACAGAAACCCTGGAGTATAAGCATAAAGGGCAGGGCCCAACTTGGGGTGGCCCACAGATTTGCTGATAGGTACTTATTCTTTCCAGAACTCTTGTTTTGACCATCAGGGGCCACTGGTTAAATTTTAAGCAGAAGGGACAAAAGGCATCTGCTGCCAAACGTGATGGCCTGAGTTCAATTCCTAAGACCTCACTATAGAAGAAAAAACAGGCTCACAGATTGTTCTCTGATTTCCAGATGTGTGTGTCATCCCAACACACACACACACACACACACACACACACACACACGCACACAAATAAAGACATAATAACATTTAAGCAGAACAACTTTTTTTAAGATTTATTTGTTATATGTAAGTACACTGTAGCTGTCTTCAGACACACCAGATGAGGGCATCAGATCTCTTTACAGATGGTTGTGAGCCACCATCATGTGGGTGCTGGGATTTGAACTCATGACCTTTGGAAGAGCAGTCAGTGCTCTTACCCACTGAGCCATCTCTCCAGCCCCAGAGAACAACTTTTAAGTGTGGGCTTGAGGCCAGTGAGCTAATGGTAGTGTTATGGAGCCGGTAGGGTGTATTTCCCTCCCCTAAAAGGCTGCATGCCGATGGCTTGACCCCTCTGGTGGCAGAGTGCATCAGCAGATAAGGCACAGTGGGCTCAGAGCTAAAGAGAGCGTTGAGAGGCAGAGACTAGGCGGAGGACAGGTGTTGCGGGTATTGCGTCCGTTTATCTCCCCATACCCTCCCAGCCAGGACATTTCGGCCTTGCCTAAGGCAATAATGCTAGTGACCTGAAGGCCTGAGCCAAGGATGAGCCAAGCCTCTCCCCCTTCCTGACGATTTCACGTAGGTGTTTTGTCACACTGATCAGACCCAACTGACTACTATTAAGTTTTTTCTCATTACTTTTGTTGGGGGCTAATGTACCACTGTTAGGAAACAACTTCACTCCTGCGCTGTGACCACCACCAACATCCCCTGGTTGACCAGGCCATGTGAGCTGGACTGTCACTCCTAAAATGGGAGCAGAAGCTTCTCTATGCCACGGGCCGCCTGGACAGTCCTGGAGCTGCTCACACAGAATTTTTGTTGGACTTCAGATAATTTTTCAAAGCAATGTTATTTTCCCACACGAATGGAAATGAAAGGATAAAGCACACCTCTCGAAATTCTGAAGTTATAGTCACAGTCTCTACCATCATCAGTGGTACACACACAAGGCATGTCTGCTTCATCCAAAGAGAAGGATATTTCCCTTTAACTGACCATTACAGTTAGATGTGTGTATGTCAACTACCTTATCAGCAAATATTCCTTGGAGAAAGAGCTTCATATGTTCAATGGTTTCCTTATAGCGATGTGTTTTAAATTGCCCAGCAGTTCTCTGTTTGCAAACATTTATGCCTAAATTTTAACAACAAAAATAAGTAATTCAAGTTTTAAAAGGAACCATTCCCACGTGAAATCGCTTGGCCAACTGGACTTGCCATGCTTCTGAAAACCTTTCACAAAAGTGCTTCCTAAGAAGGTGTGCACGCCTTTAATCCCAACACTCAGGAGGCAGAGGCAGGCAGATCTCTGAGTCTGAGGCTAGCCCGGTCTAGAGAGCAAGTTCCAGGACAGCTAGGGCTACACAGAGAAACCCTGTCTTGAAAAACAAAACAAAAAAGAAAAGCAAAATGGCAGAGAGTAAACTGAGGCAGAGAGTGTAAACTGAGGCAGAGAGTAAACTGAGGCAGAGACAGTAAATTGAGACAGAGAATAAACTGAGACAGAGAGTGTAAACTGAGGCAGAGACAGTAAATTGAGACAGAGAGAGTAAACTGAGGCAGAGAGTGTAAACTGAGGCAGAGGTGAGAGTTGGTTGAATGTGAACAAGGGTCAGGATATCGTCAGGCTCGGATTTTTTAAGTCTCAACTTCCTGTGTCCATGAAATATTCACTCCAGCCCCTTTGGATCACATTTTTCTCTCCCAATTACTGTTCTCTTCTATGTGTTCCTAAGAAACTGCTTTTCCATAGAATACACATGCTAAAGTAGAAAAGGTACTCTAGTGAGTTGTCTTCTGACCCCCACCTTAGCTTCATGACTTTCCTGCACAAAAACATACACACGGACACACACATGCATGCAGACACACACAGACACACAAATGCACATAAGCACACACATGCACAGATACACACAGACACACACATGCACCCAGACATACACAAGCACGTAGATACACACATGCACAGACTCACACACAAATGCACACATGCACACAGACACAGACACACACACCTCAAGCACAGTAAACAAATGAATGACTAAATAAATAATAAAATAGTAAAACTTTTAAAGAAGTAGATTAGACATTTCAAAATCACTTTCCCAGTAGGCCTGAAGGCAACTGTGTTAGCCAATTTCCCATCCATGCCCAGTAAAAACGTTCCTCAGGAACTTGTGAAATGGGGGATTTTGCCTGCCAGAAAGAACCACTTCCCTTTGTACCTGAGGTCACATTTCAAAGCCCATGTGGCCCCCAGATTCCTTGGGTACCTGGAGTGCACGTCAAAGCCCACACCAGCATCCTGCCTCTTCATCTCCTGCTCTGCTCTGAACATCAGGCTGCGTCAGTTCACAGGCTCCCTCCTCTGGCCATGACCAGTCGGCTTCCTTTTGACGCTTACAGATGGCTCTGGCTGTTTTCTCTCTGTGTGTGTCTGTCTCTCTGTCTCTGTCTCTGTCTCTGTCTCTGTCTCTGTCTGTCTCTCCCTCCCTCCCTCCTGCTCTCACCCCCTCTCTTCCTTATACCTCTCTCTTTCCGTCTCTAATTTTATATGGTTGACATTTTGCCTGTATATGTCTGTGTGAAGATGTTGGATCCCCTGGAAGTGGCGCTACAGGTATGAGCTGACATGTGGATGCTGGAAATTGACCCTGGGCCCACAAGCTCTCCAGTCCTGTACTTTCTCTTACCTACAACAAAAAACTTTCTCCCCACGGATGGAGCAGCCATTTCAGTTTCCTTTATTTACTGACCCTCACAGTGACAACTTCCTGAGGAAACCAGAGACGGAAGAAGGATTTGCTTCCCAGTTGTTTCTGAAGTCTGAGTCCATGGTTGGCTGGCTATGTCGTCCTGCTCCGCAGGACATTTTGATGGTGGAAGTCTGATGAATGAAGCCGATGGCCTCTGATAACCCAGAAGCAAAAAGAATGTGATGTCTTGGGGCTGAACAGGCTTCCGAGGAGAGCCTACAGGACATACGTGACATACCTTCTTCAAACAGGTCTCGCCGCCTAGTTTCCACCACCTCTCAATAATCAAATTACAAATCTGCCAATGAATTTACTCAGATTAAGTAATTTACTCAGTAACCCAGGTTACTCAGTAACCTTGAGTAATCTACTCAGGAGCCAATCACTCTCCAGCAGCCCAACTTCTGACCCTCGTGTTGGAGACCAAGCCTTCAAGCTTGGAGCACCAGTGGAGGAGAGACAGTGCTCAGCCTTCACAGCTAAATCACAGGAAGGATGTTCCTAATGTTCCTAAGATGCTCTTCAGGGTGACTAGAGTCTCCCCTGTTGAAAAACAGGGCTCCTTCAAAGTTCACTTTGGTTATGTGGCACTGAGCACGATGTCTACACTCTGGTCTGGTCTTCTGAGGAGTCTTGTTGTATAGGAGGCTAGTCTTTTTTTTTTAGGCCTCCTATAAATTGTACTGCTTAATAAAAATGCTCAGAAGTGGAACATTCTGGGCTGGAGAGATAGCTCAGCATTTAAGAGCACTGACTGCTCTTCCAGAGGTCCTGAGTTCAATTCCCAGCAACCACGTGGTGGCTCACAACCATCTGCAATGGGATCTGATGCCCTCTTCTGGTGTATCTGAAGACCGCTATGGTGTACTCATATAAATAAAATAAGTAAATCTTTAAGAAAGAGAGAGAGGGAGAAATGGAATGTTCGCAGCCTCCCCACCACTCGCCCTAAGGCTGCTGTGCTAAGCTGTGTGGTAAGGATGTATGACTCATATGTGGAGGGAGTCCCATTTCAGCTGCCACCAAGCAAGTCTGTGCCTCAGTTTCTTTATCCGTCAAGTACAGGCAATAATACCATCCTTCAGGGTCATGAGGCAAAGATTTTAAAAAGCATTAGGGACCATGCTCAGGTCCAGTTCAATAACCCAGCAGCCAAAGGTACTTGCAGCTAAAACCAGACCATTGAGCCAGAGAGATGGCCAGAGAGCCCAGTTTGGTTCCCAGTGCCCACATGGTGGTTGATGGCCATCTGTAACTTCAGTTCCACAGGATCCAACCTCTTCTTCTGGCCTCTGTGGGCATCGGGCACACATGCACATACATGGTGCATGGATACATGCCCAAGCAAAACACATGTACACATAAAATTAATTTTTAAAAAATTAATTTTTTTAAAGAGCAGGAGAAAAAAAATACTGATAATCTCAGTTTGATCCCTGGAATCTACAAAATACATACATACTTACATGCATACATACATTACATACATACACACACATAGATATACACACATACATACACACATATATACACATACATATACACATACATACATACACACATATACATATACACACATATACATATACACACACATACACACATATATACATACACACATACATACATACACATATACACACATACATACACACATACATACACATTTACACACATACATACATACACACATACACATATATACATACACACATATACATACACATACACACATATATACATACACATATACACATATATACATACACACATGCATACATACATGTACATGCATACATACACACACATACATGCATGCATACATACATACATACATACACACACACAGACACACACACACATGCACACATACATACATATGATACGGTGGCTCCTAACTGTAATCCCAGATCTCCTACAAGAGATGTGGGGTAGAAGCAAGGGAATTTTCTTGGAAGCTCACAGCTCTGCAGCACAGTGGGAACAAGAGACAAGGCGGTTTCAACAGATGGAAGGAGAGAACAGACTTCTCAAAGCTGTCCTCCTGTCCTTTGACCTCCTCATGTCTGCTGTGTCACTCAGATGCTCACATGCATGCACAGGCACACACCACAGAGAGATGGGATGGGAGAAGATGATGGTGGTGACGATGGTGATGATGATGATGATAATAAATCTAAAACAATAAAAATCATGCCTAGCATATACAAGTGTGATGTTTATTGTTTTAGATGTCAGTCTGTTACAGAAACCGAAGCAATATAGCAATATCAGGAGACAGAGGTAGGTCAATAATAGAGTTCTCACCTAAAATGTACTGGCCCTGGGTTCAGTCCCTAATGCCTCAGGGAGGAAAATTGAATGGGAGAAGAAAAGACAGAGGAGAAAGATCTAGAAGCCGGCATCATGGTGCATGTCTCTAATCCCAGCCGCAGGAGGCAAAGGCAGATGGGTCTCAGAGTTTGAGACCATCCTACAAACTGAGCCCCAGGGTAGCCAGGACTATAAAGAGACCCCTGCCTCAAGACACAAACAAGGACAGTCTGTGCAGGCCTGCAATTCCAGGTCCCCAGTGCTTTCTGGTTTATCATGTTTAAAGAGGAAAATATTATGTTTAAAGAGGAAAATCAGTGAGCTTGGCTAGGCAGGCAGACTAATCAACTGCAGCAGGAATCACACCCTCTCCTCTCCTTCGAGGTATTAGAGGATAGCCCATAGTAATTGTAAAGAAGGAAAAGCCCTATTTGGTAAGACAGCTTTTAGTACTTCAGCCTGGATTACGACAGCCAATCAGCACAGGACTTTGCTCTTTGGACTGCAGCCCACCCCTACTCCACCCTCCCCGGCTGATCACCTCTCCCTCCCTCAGAGTCTCTCCATCTGAAGCGAGACTCAGACCTAGACCAGAGTCTCTTCATTTGAAGCGAGACTCAGCCTTAGACCAGAGTCTCTTCATCTGAAGCAAGACTCAGCCCCAGACCACAGGGTCCCTTCTGCTCAAACCTTCAAACTGTAAGTATTTGCTATTAAGAATTTCTTTAAACCTAGGGAGAACTTTTTATTCCTAATGCAGTTTGAGATTATGTTGAAAGATCAGTGTTTCCTTCCTTAATTGCTTTAAATTTAGTAATTTTTGGTAAAACTCAGCAATTATAGGTTGGGCATTCAAAATGTCACACTTTGAAACATCTCAGCCGGGATCCTCTGGGACACCGCTTTCAGTGGGGAGGGTATATGACATGCTGGATTTCCTAACTAAGTTCTCTCTCTCTCTCTCTGAAGCGATCTACTTTCTTTGTGCAATATATATATATATATATATATATATATATATATATATATATATATATATATATATATTCTCGTTTAAACTACCTGGGGATTTTTATAGGTTTAGTCAATGGGATTTTTGTAGATTTCGTTTGTAAAGTTTGAGTTAGGAATTCTCATTATGAAAGCAAAAATCTAACTGCTATGAGGGATTTGATCCAGGTACTCACTGATGCCCGTAGAGAAACACTCACATCTCTCATTGGGCAGCTCATGGGACCGGAGAGCACTGAATTTTAGTATCAATGTATAATAGAACTACTTCAGGCATATGTTGCTTAGAACCTGGCTTTATCGATAGTAACAAGATTTATTAACATAGCCAGTGCCATGTAACATAATTTTGTTAAGTCAGTGTTTCTCCTTCTAAAAGGTGGTATGTTCTTAGGCAGAAGTATAGGCACAAGAATGAGTCTCAGACTGACAGATAAAATTAAGACGTTCAACACGTGAGCCAAATCCTACAAGATTTCCTGGCAAGGGCCTGTCCTTGCCAAGGAAACTGGGAAGGAAGGCATTTATCACATTGTCTTCCTACGCCCATCCACTTAGAGTCTCCTCACCTCCATCTTTTCCCTTTTTCTATTGAGCGGTCCCCAGCACCGTTTTTATTACTTTCCTATTTTGCGTTCAAAGATGTACCGCGGCAGGGCTCTGTTGCCCCCACCATCGGGAAACTACAGATTTCTCCTTGGCCCATAACACCTCTATCACAAGGCACACACACACACACACACACACACACACACACACACACTGCTGGGTCAGTACGTGCTTTCTAATGGACTTGGAGTTATTTGTAACAGGCAAAGAGTCAGAGGTTGCAAGGTCTGCAAACCACTGGGTGGGGTCTCCGCCATCAAGGGGTCGGTCCTGCGTCACCAGCAACTTTGAGCTGAGTTTGCACGTGCTTTTCAGACATGTGGGAGGCACAGGCAGGGGCTATGTCAGCCTGGGGGAAAGGAGCGCATCCCCAACGCAGCCACATTCCTTTGTCAAGACACAGGGCTGCAGCCCAGAAAATCAATGATTACAAACTCCCAGACCCTAGGCTAATTACAGATTTCCGGAGTAATGACCGGGAATCTGCTTTCCAAAATGCTTTTGAGACGGTCCGGGGAATCGGGGGGAAACCCTGTTCTAAAGAGACACAGATATATATCTTGATATCTCTCGTAGTCTTACTACTAGACTATTATAACAACAGACCCTAAAGGAATGGGAATTTCCCAGGAATCTCTTGCTGCTACGGAGAAGGAAAAGGCCTCTGGTCAGAGGAGGGGCTTGTCTTGCAGGAAAGGATTCGGCAGAGTTCTGCGACTTGTCGGACCACCTAAGGTGCTGCTTACCTGTGTAGATCGCAGCTTTCAATTTAAACCTTGATCTCAGTCAGGACCAGGAAGGCGGCTCTGTGGACTGGGCGTGAGGGAATGTCCTTTTTCTGGTTTCCACTGTTAATTCGACTCTAAATTGGCTTGTTGAGGATGGGCGGACAAACATAGTTTTAGGGCACAGGCTGTCACCCCAAGTTCAGTGCCAGTCTTCACATATGATAAACTCTGAGGACCACGGAACCAGCCCAAACGAAAGGTCACAGAACACTCCTGGAACGCGGCACCGCACAGCATTAGGCAGATGCCAGGCAGTTTCAGTTGTTTTATTTTTTTAACCTCGTCACTTCCTGGTGACTTTTCATTTGCGATGACTAAGGTTAAACCTTTGGTGGAAACATTTTTAAAAATGTGGTTAGTTCTTCTGTTGGTTGGTTTTGGTGGGCAGCATACCGAGGATCGGGGCAGAGCATGAGCCGTGGGCACGCGCATGGACTCGCGTGTGCATGTTGGCTCATCTACTGTGGAGGAGGTGTTTCTTCTGTGAGAAACAGCGGGCTAGACGGTCTAAGACCCTCTTCAGAGGAAGCTGGGGGTGCAGATGGCCGCCCTGGAGCGCTCGTTCCCTCTAGGACTGCTCTTCTAGACAGTGCTGGGCAGAGCAGCCTTCCCCGCAGCTGGACGAAACCTTCCTGAACAGGAGCTGCTCTCGGTGTTCAAAACCTCCTGGCCCCACCCCCACCCCACCCACGCCACGCGCGCTTGGCTCCGGTTCGGAAACACCGCGGTCCCCGCAGTTGTCTACCCCCACCTTCAAAAGAGGAAGAAGTTAGCTGTGCGTGGAGTTCAGCGTTAGAGCACTTGCCTAACGCACAGCACGCCTTAGGCTCAGCCCCCACCCAGTACGTGAGAGAAAGGGAGAGAGAGAGAGACTGAGACAGAAACCAGAGATGGAGACTGAGACAGAGAGGGAGGGAGGGAGGGAGGGAGGGAGGGAGGGAGGGAGAAATCTATTCTGAAAGAAACATGTAACGGCTCAACTTATTATTTTTATTTGTAATTTGATTTTGTCTGTATTAGAAAGAGAAAAGAAACCTTACAATACCAAAGGGACTGGAAATAGTTTCCATATATGTGTTGGGCACATGATATATGTCTTCAAATTTCTCCTGGATTAAATAAATGAAAAAGATATGAGGCTTTTTTTTTTTTTTTTTTTTTTTTTTTTTTTTTTTGGCTTTTTGGCTTTTTGGCTTTTTGGCTTTGTTTTTTTTTTTTTTGAAACAGGGTTTCTCTGTGTAGCCCTGGCTGTCCTGGAGCTCACTCTGTAGACCAGGCTGGCCTCGAACTCTAGAAATCCACCTGGCTCTGCCTCCCAAGTGCTGGGATTACAGGCGTGCACCACCACCACCCGGCAAGATATGAGTTTTGTTATGATTATCATTATATATTTTTTTTCTTCTCCACCTCCACCTCCAAAGTGTTAGGATTACAGGCACCACCACCTTGCCTAGTTCTATACAGTTTAGATTGACTGATGACTGTTTAGGCCACAAGTAGAGAAAAGAAAATTTTCTACCAATTATCTGTGGAGGAGCAGGTGAATGTTCTGGGTACATGTCTTTGCCACAGACACAGATGGCTGTGTGGTTGTAAAGTCTCTGTAGCCCAATGTAAATACACAGCCATCTGGGGTGTGCTGAGTGACGGTTGCCAGGAAAAGGATAATTACATAACCACAAGTCAGTGGTTCTCTCTCAGGACCCTTCAGATTCCTGCTCTTATATTTAAATCGCAGTGTAGAAATGAGTTAAAGGATTATCATTTTCCTTTGAAGGAGATGGTAGGAAGGCTTCAGTCACTTAGCTGGTGTTCACCAAATGCCATCAATGTCCTGGCACTGACTAGAGCTATGGATGCTGGCTTAATCCCTTTAAAGAGATTAGTCTCCAGTTTGATTGTTTTCCCCCTGAAAGGGAAAACACAGTTATCTCAAGATTTCATTATAAAAGAAATAAAACTCTGGGGTTTTTTTTTGGTTGTCTCTGTAGCTAAGGTGGGGTTTCAGCCCAGGGCCTCTCACATGCTAAGCAAGTACTCCACCACTGATCTGTCCCCCCCAGCCCTAACAATTTCCTCAACGCTATCATAAAAATAATAAATCAGAAAGATAAATGTGAAGAAAATGATCAGCAGGTCACCCTGAGGTAACACCCTGAGGTAACACCCAGTGTTCTGCACCTCTGGTGTTCTTTCTGGCCTTTGACTATGCAAAGGTAATGCAAAGTAAATTTGAATACACACGCTTTTCTGTTTTCTAAAATGCTTTGCTTTCTAAGGCACTGTGGTGCGTCATCTCTCAGAAAGCGCTGGAGTTGGGACGGAGGGAAGTTCTGGGGGACTCCATGCTGAGTTCTGAAGGAAGCTTAACCTCACCTGTAGCTGGGGGGTGGGGTGGGGGGCTGCCCTGCAGCTCCTGAAAAGCAGTCTCAATGCTCAAGTACCTCCCCCCTCCACAGGGAAGTAGGGAGGGGGGAAGCGGTACCTGCTAGTTCCCCTCCCCTCCCCCCCCTCCCCCCCCCCCCCCCCGCAGTCTACACAGCTCTCAAAGAGCCAGCTCTCCTTAATTGTGAAAAGGGTCAGCAACAAAAATGAATGATTGCTGTGTTTTTGCTTTCTTTTCCTAAAACTGATTGCATAAATTTCCCGAGCAGCTGTGGCTTCCTGTAAGACACTTGAAAAGTTGGAAGATGGGTACTCCAAGTCTTTGGGGAGGGGGGGGCGGGGAGCAGATGTTGTGGCCCTCAGTTGACAAAGCCTAGCAAGGCAGGAAGCCCTGGATTTGGATCTCCAACACTAGGTGGGGCCAGAGAGAGGACCCAAAGTTCAAGATTATCCTTGGCCACAAACAGTTTGAGGGGAGTTCACGCTATATGAGATACTCCTTCAAAAAAGAAAAAAGAAAAAAGGCTATATTATTTAGAGGCTACGGGGGGGGGGGGCAAGGCTTATGGAGAAATTGCTAGGACAATACATCTGATCACATGGCAGTTATCAATTTCAGATAGACTGCTTTTCTGGCCAACCATCTGCTGTTATTCATAGGTCATCGGACCTTCTAGGTTCCAAAAAGCCAAAGGAAGTTTAGATTATCATGTTTTATGATGTGATGTTAGCCCTTTCCTGGAAGAGCTAACTTTGCAGTTAATCATTAGGTTACAGGAGGCATTGTTCAGGTTGCTGGGAGACAGACAGTCAGACATTTTTCTTCTCTGGTGTGGTCACTGGCTAGTTATCCAGGCTCCTGGGAGTAACCCTAGTTAAACTAATTCACAGAGAGACAAAGAGACAAGGACAGAGAGACAGACAGAGAGAGAGGGAGAGACAAAGAGAGAGAACTTTTAGAGAAAGATACTCCAAAGGCAAAAGTCCCAGGGCAAGAGTGTAAACTGCAGCCGTTCGTTCACAAGCTTGGACCTGCTGGGTGGCTTCATTTGGAGCTGTTGTTAACAGGAAAACTAGTTCAGACCCAGGGATACGCAGGCTAGCCCTGTGACCTCCGCAGTCACTGAATTTTTTACATGACCTGAAAGGAAGAGGAGGACGTTCATTTAACGTTCCTGGTCAGTGACTTTCCATGGCAGCCTACACTCTAGGGAGCCTTTCCATCCACTCTCTTCCCAACCAACGCTGGTCAGGACTTCCCAATGTGAGCAAGGAATAAGTCTACTGATTTAACTACCAGGAGATGGTGTGTTGTTGGGCTTTTGTATTCTAGTTACTTAGTTGTGTTTGCTTTGGGTTTCCATAGTCTCCCTACAGCACAGATTGGCTTCAGAGTTACAAGCCTCCTGCCTCAGCCTGGGTGATGTGTATACTACCTCCTACTCCAGACTCAAGGAGACTTCTTGCTGGTGTTGTTTAACCCCACGTGTAATTTTTAAAACACCTCCCTGCTGTGTCCCATTGCTGCCTTTAAATTCTTCATGTTCAGGGCTGGAGAGATGGCTCTGACTGCTCTTCCAAAGGTCCTGAGTTCAAATCCCAGCAACCACATGGTGGCTCATAACTATCAGTAATGAGATCTGATGCCCTCTTCTGGTGTGTCTGAAGACAGCTACGGGGTACTTATAGATAATAAATAAATAAATCTTTAGACTAGAATGAGTGGGACTAAACGGAGCGAGCAGAGGTCCTGAATTCAAATTCCCAGGAAATATAGGATGGCTTACAACCATTAGTACAGCTACAGTGTGTGTGTGTGTGTGTGTGTGTGTGTGTGTGTGTGTGTGTGTGTGTAATTAAAAAATAAGTCTCCTATAGCCCAAGATGTCCTCTAATTCACTACATAGCTAATGGCTTAATGGCTCTGAACTTCTGGTCCTCCTGCCTCTATCTCCCGAGTGTTGGACTTACTGGTATATATCACCAGGTATATATCACCATGTCTAGTTTTACAATACTGGCATGAAACCCAGTGGTTCTTGCATGCTAAGCACACACTCTACCAACTGCATTCCCAGCCCTCTACAGACTCTGTCGTCCGGGTGGTGGGCATGCCGCTGAGAGGTCACCATGTGGCTGAGTGGTCACCGTGCATCATAGAGCAGGCGGGGAAGCATGGAGCCCACCTGGCCAGCCCGTTAGCATTGCCTCCTCATGGTCCAGATCCTACAGTGGATGTGTGATTGACTGACAGAGGAGACAGGAAACTGTCCTGATGGCCAACTCCAACACAGAAAGATGGGAAAGGTTAGTTTCTTTGACTTTGAGGAAGTAAAATCACAGTCTCTATGGCTTGTTTTGGAGAGGGAGTAAAAAGCTAGGAACCATAGGTAAAAAATACCTACAATGATCTCAGAGACTCCACCCACCACACCAGTCTGGCATACTGTGGTCACTATGGTGTCTGCCAAATGCCAGTCTTACATTTCTGTTATTCCTTCTACACCCATTGGGACCAAGAAAGTGCCCTCCTTTCTCCCCCATTTAAAATTCTGTTATTGGGGCTGGAGGGGTGGCTCAGCAGTTAAGAGCACTGACTGCTCTTCTGGAGGTCCTGGGTTCAAGTCCCAGCAACCATGGTGGCTCACAACCATCTGTAATGAGATCCGATGCCCTCTTCTCATGTGTCTAAAGACAGCTACAGTGTACTTACATATAATAAATAAATCTTTAAAAAAACAAAATAAAGCCGGGCAGTGATGGCGCAGGCCTATAATCCCAGCACTTTGGGAGGCAGAGGCAGGCGGATTTCCAAGTTCGAGGCCAGCCTGGTCCACAGAGTGAGTTCCAGGACAGTTAGGGCTACACAGAGAAACCCTGTCTCGAAAAAAACCAAATCCAAAAAACCAAAAATAAATAAATAAATAAATAAATAAATAAATAAATAAATAAATAAATAAATAAAATTCTGTTATTTATCTATACTAGTATCACATAGATAAAATACAGATAATATAGAGAGAGCTACAGATGGTTTATTCTATGAGTTGTAATCTAATAATATTACATTTTTGCTCAAATTGTCCTAGATTTGGCCATCAAACTCCCTCAGAAGTGTCCCTGGGCCCCACTCAGCAGTCTCCTTTAATAAACCCCACGCTTGAGGCCCTACGTCCCCGGTTCATCTTAGACCTCCCCCTCCCAGCCAGAGGGCTCTTTTTATTGAACAATGGCATTAGTAATTGAGATCTGGGTACGAGGTGTACCTTCTCTTTGGACGTAATCAGAATTTATCTTCACATCCGTATCTACGTGTGCTCGTAAACTCACTCGCCTCACGGCTCCCTGCGTCCTGGCACCTACCCAGGTGTTTTTAGTTTGCTTTAGTTTTTTTTTAGACAAAATCCTACTACGTGGCCCAGGCTGATCTAGAACTAGGCCTTTGCGATCTTCCTGCTTTGGCTCCCTAAGTGCCGCGGACTCTGGGCGAGGGCTGCCTGGTTTGAAGTTTTGCTCATCTTGGGGTCCTGCAGTGTGTTCAGAAGCCTCACAGAGACCTCGCCATCTGCACTTTCCAGTTAACCGTGTCACAACCATATCGCTCCGAAGAATGCTTGCGAAGTCCGAAAGCTATTCTCCGCCGAGGCATTTGCCCCTAGCGAATCTATACAGCTGCTCTCTCCTGAGAGTTCTGACCCGGAGCCTTGTGGTGCCAACACCCGAGGTCTCAGTTTTACCCGTCAGGCAGCTCTTCTTCCTTAATGAGGGCAAAGTCTGAGCATCTTTTTATATATTTAAGGTTTGTGGGGTTTTTTTCTTTTTTCGTTTAAGCAGGTGAATTTGCCTGATGCCCGAGCTTGGGTGCTGAGTTCGATCCCCAGCACCCGAGGAAAAAGCCAGGACTGTGTCTCCCAGCGCTAGAGGGCGGAGACAGGAGGCAAGGCTGGGGCTTGCCGGTCAGGCCCTGTGTGAGGCTGAGGAGAGGTGGAACAGGACACATGATGCCCTCCTCTGGCCTCCCAAGGCACACACAACTCACAACTGCGTACACACTATGTGCACAACACACACACACACACACACACACTTTTTTTTTTTAAATAAGAAAGGAGGGGACCTACTTTCCAAGAGACCCTCAGAGACGATTGGCAGTCCTGAGTAAAGCCAGCGGCATATTACAGCAAGGCTCCTAGGCTGAGAGCCCAGAAAGGATTTTGTTGCGGGGGGGGGGGGGGAGGGATATAAAAACAACAACAGCAACAACAACAACAAAAAGGGTCGACCCGCCAACTCTCCACCGGTTCTGACCACACTCCGATGCTCCTGCCGCAGCTGTCAACTCTCTGGAGCTGCTGGTCTCTAGGCCGCAAACTCTCCGGCCCTGGGGGCCATAGGGCGGCCGCTGGGCCATCTCACCGGCGGTCCCTCTGTTAGCGGGGACCCCGAGTTCCTCTCGCTACCACTCAAAGCTCCACACACCCCACGATCTGCCTCCTCACCACCTAATTACCCGGTAGAATCAGTGGCCTGGCGGGACAGGAGAGTTGGTGGCGGGCTCTCTTTTTTAATATTTCCCGCAACAGGATTTGAATTTCACAACTGAGTTAGCCCCTCCCCGACCGTTCCTGTTTTCTTAGTCACTCTGTAGAAACGATGATTTCCTACGGCAGAGTAAATGCACAATGCGGCTCTAACACCGTGTGCCGGTATTAGACAAGTGTGAATACACTAGCAGACAGCAGTGCCACCCACAGAGATGTCCTTGTCAAATCTGTGTGTGTTACAACCCCTCTCCTATGGATTCGCATTCATTTTAGAAAATTGTTCATTAAACCCGCCTGCAGGCCACACTTAGTGCTCTCGCTGCACGCGTGAGGTAGGCAAGCCAGTAAGCACTTCGATTTCACAGATGAAGAAATAAAAATGTAAGTGACTGAGATCACGTGACTGGTGAGATGGCTCACCTGGGATCGTGTGGCTTTGGAGGTGAGGGCTTTAGCAAAGACACTGTCATTCCAAATCTGCGTCTCACCCCCAAACTTCAGCCCTCTCTCAGGATGAAGAGAATTTAGGAATCTACTAACAAAACATACTTCATAAAGGCTTTGCTCGACTGGGAGGTGTGACACAGCTGTAATGCCAGCATATGGAAGGCTTCAAGCAGGGGGATCTGAGTTTGAAGCTAGCCTGGGCTACATGATGAGATGCTGACGCGGGAAAACAAGTCAGCATCCTCCACAATGGCTAGCCCCTGCCACGGGGTCTTGGGCTAAGCCGCGCGCGCGGAGAGAAGGTTCAGGTCCTGGTGAACGGGAAAAGATGGAGCAGCCGGGATGCAGGGGAGTTGTGTGCAAACCCGAGGCGGCCACCGAGCAAGAGAGGGGAGAGAGTGGGTTTGCACTAAGCTTTGGCTGTTCCGTTTAAGAAGAGGTTGTTTTCCGCGGCTCCCCAACGCTACCCCCTGCCCCAGGCCAATGGTTCATTTCCCATCTTCTGGACTGCAGGGACCTGTATAAAAATAGCACGCGATCAACTCCTTTCTGTTTCTCTCACCCATGAGAGACACCTGTTCACCTTACCAGTTCAGTGAATTCCTCCCCCCTGAGGCCGTTGTCCCCCAACCCCACCCCTGGAGGTGGAGACCGAAATGCTCTTTAGAAATCAACAAGCGATTTCTCCAGCCACCTCCTGTCCCTAGCCAGTGGAGCGCAGCAGGGTAGCAGGTAGGGCTAGCTAAGGGGCGGGACGGGACGGGACGCAGCGCCTTCTCAGAGCGGCTTCAGACTGGAACGCCTACATCTGTCTTTTCAGACCTGGTCTTTTGAGACCTCGCATTGAAGATGGCTCAGGCACCGACAGTCATCGTGACTCAACCTGGATTTATTCGTGCTCCCCAAAATTCCAACTGGCAGACCAGCCTGTGTGATTGCTTCAGTGATTGCGGAGTCTGTAAGTGCGGGGAAGGTGTCCCTATAACTGATAGAACTCCCCTCCCCCATTCTTCCCTTACTGTGTGGAAAGTTGCTAAGTTACTAACTCATTACAGGCGCCTGAGAATCCGGGAATGGCACAGTAAACATTAAAGACAGTCTGTTCGTTATACCTGATTATTCTCAGTCACCACCACAAAAAAAAAAAAAAAAAATCAAGTTACCCCTAAAAATAAATCCTTGAGTTAAGGTAGCATTAAAGCATTAAATGATTCTAAATCTGATGGGCCTGGACTAGTAATTATAAACAGATTAAACAGATTATTTATGAAACATTTTTTACTTAAACCTGAGGGGTTATTTGTTTGCTTTGTTTTTTGAAATAAGGCTTCTTTGAAACTCTCTTGGTAGACAGGGCTGGCCTGGAATTCAGAGATCCACCTGGTTCTGCTGGGGATGAAAGGCGCGCATCACCGCCATCTGACTAAACCTGACTTTTTAAAAGTGTATTTATTTTCATGTTACGTGCATTGGTGTTTTGCCCGCATATATGCCTGTGCGAGGGTGAGGAGTCCCCTGAAAACGGGGTTACAGACAGTGTGAGCTGCTATGTGGGTGCTGGGAGTTGAACCCAGGTCCTCTAGAAGGTTAGAGCAGCCAATGCTCTTAACCACGGAGCCATCTCTCCAGTCCCCTAAACCTGATTTAAAAAAAAAGAAAAAAAAGCAACAGCAATTCAATCTCCTCTTGGTTGCACATACATTGAATCTTGTTTTATAGTCACAGGACACTTTCAGAGAAAGATCTTACTCTCTGCAGTTAAGTTTCCCTGCACGCAGTAAGATCTCTCTGAGTGACGGGGAAGACATCGAGGTGGGTGGCAAAGGGGCCCAGCAATTGTCCTCAGCAGTTCAGGAAGGAGAGGTTTGCTCTGAGGCCTACTCCTCAGCATGGTCAGGAAGAACACAGGCTTTAACTCGGAGTGGGATGGAACTTGGAAACTAAGGAAACCAATAACTGCACAGAAAGCAGAAGCGAAGAGTGGAGGCGAGTTTGTCCACGGCTTTCCACAGCTTAGGTAACGGAAGCTGATTGACTAACTCACCCGGCAACATGATTGTGACATCCGAGTTCCTAAAGACTAACTTTTACTCCTCCAGCCACAAGCTGCTACTAGATTACGTGAATGGACACTTACTTGGCTATGCGAGTTTTACTGTAGGGATGCCAAGATGGCTCAGTGGGGAAAGTGAGTGTGGTCCAGCCTCTCAGCCTGAGTTCTATTCCCCAGGACCCACATGGTGAGAGGAAAGGACCAAGCCTGAAAATCACCCTCTGACCCTCTCATGTGCGCACACTAAATAAAATGTAATTTTTAAAAGTTCGTGTGGGCCGTGCCATGGTGGTGCACGCCTGTAATCCCAGCAATCGGGAGGCAGAGGCAAGTGGATTTTTGAGTTCAAGGCCAGCCTGGCTCACAGAGTGAGTTCCAGGACAGCCAGGGCTACAGAGAGAAGCCCTGTCTCAAAGAACAAAAACAAAACAAAAAAAACAAAAAACAAAAAACAAAAAAACAAAACAAAACAAAAAAACAATATAACAAACAAAACAAAACAAACAGACAAACAAACAAAAACGTTCATGTGGGGTGGCGGGGTGAGTTTTCCTGTAGCCTTCATTGTTTGGGGGCAAATTTCCTTCCTTCTTTCTTTCCTTCCTTCCTTCTTCATTCCTTCTTCCTTCATTTACTTATCCCTACATTTCTTCCTTCCTTCCTTCCTTCTTTCCTTCCTTCCTTCCTTCCTTCCTTCCTTCCTTCCTTCCTTCCTTCCCTCCTTCCTTCCTTTCTTTCTATCTATCTTTCTTTCATGGCAGGTTTTCTCTATGAAGCCCAGGCTGTCCCAGAACTCTTTCTATAGACCAGGCTGGCCTCAAATTCAGTACCATCTGCCTCTGCCTCCCAGGTACTGGCATTAAAGGCACACACCACTGCTTGGTTTAGGACAGATCTTCTTAGTTTCTTTCTTCCTTTCTTTGTTTCTTTCTTTCTTTCTTTCAGATTTATTTATTTAATGTATGAGTGTGCTGTAGCTGTCTTCAGACAGACCAGAAGAAGGCATCAGATCCCATTACATGGTGGTTGTGAGCCACCATGGGGTTGCTGGGAATTGAACTCAGGACCTCCGGAAGAGCAGTCAGTGCTCTTAGTCACTGAGCCAACTCTCCAGCTCCTATGGCAGATTTTCTTAATGCAGATCTGACCAAATTAATCTCTTACAAAATACTTGGTGTCTCTTCCTGGCCTTGATGGCATACATGAATACTCCTAGTTTAGTTTGTAATCAGCACACACTCTCTCTTATACACACACCTATGCCACGCCCTGGCTTCATCCCATCCTATGCCGGGATCTTGGCCACAGTGGCTGGATGAGACAAATTATCTCGAAGAGGCTTTATTCCCTTTAGCCCGTTAAAAACATTTCTAACCATGCTCCGCCCTTCAGCTCAAGCAGTCCTTCCTGGTTAGGGCCTTGCAGGCGCCACTCTGAAGTGACCCCGGGCATCCTAGGCTGGTTCTCCTATCTTTCCTATCTCCGAATCTTTCCTATTGTATCCCTACTGGATGGCGGTTGGGGACATTGTTAGTACCAAGGGTTTTATGGGTAGGTTTCAGTAATTTATACACGAGTGGCACTACTGGAAAAGAGCTTGGTCTTTTCCATGTATGCCACTCTTGAAATGATGGGGCGGGGTCATAATAAAGCCCCGCCCAAACAGCAAAGCAAGACTTGCAGCAGAGAGGAGAAAGGCCTGAACTTGGTGTAGCCGATGGGGGCTAAAGTAACGTCTGCCCGTGTCTTCACGTTCCCAGGCCTCTGCGGGACCTTTTGCTTCACTTGTCTTGGATGTCAAGTGGCGGCTGACATGAATGAATGTTGTCTGTGTGGGACAACGATGGCCATGAGGACTCTCTACCGAACCCGATACGGCATTCCTGTGAGTCTCTAACCTACCTTACCTTTGCTACCATTCCATCTGGCAACAGTATTTACCCGAGCTGTTGTCGGAGTGGCTGCCGTTTGACAGTATCCAAACTCTGAATTTGATTGGCCAGAGTTTTGTAAGCAGTTACAACCTTAAATTCAGCGGATGCAGCAATAGTAGATCCTCCCCTTCTGCCCCTTAACATTCTATTAAGCAAGTAGTTCATATTTGCAACGTGTATGCACTAGGTAACTAAACCCTCCTCCAATGCTTGTGTCTTGTGGGGGGAGGGTCTGTCATGTTTTACCAATGAAGACTTCGAAATGTGTAAGAGGCAGAGTCTTTGACCCAGAGATGTGCCCTAGTAGCAGAGAGGGGCGTATCCAAGCCAAACTGTCAATGTTACCATTATAACACTCTATGAAATGCGGTAGCCTTTTAATTAGAGTTACAGGGGGAAACAGTCAGTGGGGGCGTAGATGAGTGTGTGTGTCTATATGTACACATATTTCTATATATACACATTCATATATATATATATATATATGTATATATATATGCATACATTTGCTTCCCTCTGTGTGTGACTATAGAAGGAGCAACAGAGATAAAGAAAAAAGATAGTCTGGGGCTGGAGAGATGGCTCTGCAATTAAGTGTTAAGGCTGCTCTTCCAGAGGTCCTGAGTTCAATTCCCAGCAACCACATGGTGGCTCACAACCATCTGTAATGAGATCTGATGCCCTCTTCAGGCGTACAAGTGTACATGCAGATAGAGCACAAATATACATTTAATTAATTAATAGAAAAAGAAAACCAGAGAGACCTGTTTGTGACATTAAAGCCATGACGGAAGCACAGAAGTCCTAAACTTGGGGAGTAGGCTACCAAGCTGGAGACATACTCATGGATGAATTGACATTCAAGTCCACAGGCAGCTTACAAGCAGATTTTTTTTTCCCTCTTCAAGGGAAATCCATTTTTTTTTCTATAAAGGTCTTCAACTATCTGAGGGCGATAACACACACACCTGAAATTGTAGGACTTGGGAAGTCGAGGCAGGAAGATTGAGAGTTCAACTCCAGCCTGAGGGACATATCATGACCCTGTCAGAAGGAAGGGGAGTTAGGAGGAACAGGCCGAAGGATAAAGCTGAGGAGAGCTCAGTGGGTAAATCGCTTGCTCTGCAAGCCTAAGGACCCGAGTTCAATCCCAGCACTGGGGAGGTGGGACAGCTGGGTCTCTGTGACTCCCTGGCCAGTCTCACTGAGTCTCAAGTCCCAATAAAAAGGTCTTCCACCAATTGGAAGAGAGGTCCATCTACAGTATGTGAACTGATCTATTGTATCCCAAGTCTACAGACTTAAATGTTAGTTTTTATCTCAAATACATCTTCAATAAACATCTAGAATGACGCTGAACCAAACATCTATGTTCATCCACGGCCTAGACAGGGTAAAACATAAGCGTAACCATCCCAGGGAGCAAACACACGTGCAACATTTTCTAGGAACCGATTTTAATTTCACTGAAATCATTTTTTCACTTGAGGCGTTTGATCAGCATTTTTTAAAAAAGATTTATTTATTGTTTATATGTTAAGTACACTGTAGCTGTCTTCAGACACACCGGAAGAGGGTGCCAGATCTCATTACGGATGGTTATAAACCACCATGTG